>NC_041385.1:753275297-753293098 GCF_002162155.2 Triticum dicoccoides
GTTGGTGGCTCCAACCGGGAGTAAAGGGGGTGCATTGGTCCCGGTTGGTGCGACGAACCGGTACCAACGCACCCCCTTTAGTCCCGGTTGGAGCCACCAACCGGGACCAAAGGCCCCTGTGCTGCCCGCATCGAGGCCAAAGTTTAGTCCCACCTTGCTAGTTGAGAGGGGCGCGCAGTGGTTTATAAGCCCCACTTCCGCACCCCTCTCGAACTCCTCTCTACTGCAGGCTTATGGGCCTACTTGCTACTGCTTTGCCTGATGGGCCTTCTAGGCCTACTGCGGGCCTGAATCCTGGCCCAAAGTAGGGATTCAAGTCGTATTCAGGCCGTGGGGGCCCAGTAGGGGGCATTTCTTTTGTATTTTTGTTTTCTTTACTTATTGTTGATATTTTTATTTTTTTCCAGTTTTTTTTGTTTTGTTTTCTGCATTATTTATTTTCTTTTGTTTTTTGCTTTATTTTTTAATTCTTTTTGCTTTTAGTTTTAGGAAAATTATAAACTTTCTATTAGTGCCATTACTTTTCAAATTTGAAAACACTTTTCTTTTGTTTTCTTTCTTGCTTTATTTATTTTATTTTGTTTCTACTTACAACAAAATACTTATTGTTGTTTTTTTGTTTTGTTTTCTGCATTATTTATTTTCTTTTGTTTTCTGCATTATTTTTTAATTCTTTTTTGCTTTTAGTTTTAGGAAAATTATAAACTTTCCACTTTTTTTGTTTTTTTGTTTTCTTTCTTGCTTTATTTATTTTATTTTGTTTCTACTTACAAGAAAATACTTATTGTTGCTATTTTTAATTATTACGAGGGCCAAACCATAAGACATTAAAGCATTTCAAATGAACTCTGAAAAAGTTGAAAGTTGGCATGGTATCATAAACTGACCCACACATAGCTCGAAACTGACAAGACATTGCACCACATCACTCCTTAGCCTTGGTATGATTTCTGGATCGATCACCTTCTGAGATATTGCATTGAGGAATGCACATAGCTTCACAATGGCTAATCGGACGTTTTCCGGTAGAAGCCCCCTCAATGCAACCGGAAGCAGTTGCGTCATAATCACGTGGCAGTCATGAGACTTTAGGTTCTGAAACTTTTTCTCTGCCATATTTATTATTCCTTTTATATTCGACGAGAAGCCAGTCGGGACCTTCATACTAAGCAGGCATTCAAAGAAGATTTCCTTCTCTTCTTTGGTAAGAGCATAGCTGGCAGGACCTTCATACTCCTTTGGAGGCATGTCATCTTTTTCGTGCAAACGTTGCAGGTCCTCCCGTGCCTCAGCTGTATCTTTTGTCTTCCCATACACACCCAAGAAGCCTAGCAGGTTCACGCAAAGGTTCTTTGTCACGTGCATCACGTCGATCAAAGAGCGGACCTCTAGGTCTTTCCAGTAGGGTAGGTCCCAAAATATAGATTTCTTCTTCCACATGGGTGCGTGTCCCGCAGCGTCACTCGGAACAGCTAGTCCGCCGGGACCCTTTCCAAATATTATGTGTCAATCATTGACCATAGCAAGTACGTGATCATCGGTACGCATGGCGGGCTTCTTCCGGTGATCTGCCTCGCCTTTGAAATGCTTGCCTTTCTTTCGACATTGATGGTTGGTCGGAGGAAATCGATGATGGCCCAGGTACACATTCTTCCTGTAGCTTGCTAGGTATACACTATCGGTGTCAAGTAAACAGTGCGTGCATGCATGGTATCCCTTGTTTGTCTGTCCTGAAAGGTTACTGAGAGCGGGCCAATCGTTGATGGTCACGAACAGCAACGCCTTTAGGTTAAATTCCTCCTGTTTGTGCTCATCCCACGTACGTACACTGTTTCCATTCCACAGCTGTAAACGTTCTTCAACTAATGGCCTTAGGTACACATCGATGTCATTGCCGGGTTGCTTAGGGCCTTGGATGAGAACTGGCATCATAATGAACTTCCGCTTCATGCACATCCAAGGAGGAAGGTTATACATACATAGAGTCACGGGCCAGGTGCTGTGATTGCTGCTCTGCTCCCCGAAAGGATTAATGCCATCCACGCTTAAAGCAAACCATACGTTCCTTGGCTCACTTGCAAACTCATCCCAGTACTTTCTCTCGATTTTTCTCCACTGCGACCCGTCAGCGGGTGCTCTCAACTTCCCGTCTTTCTTACGGTCCTCACTGTGCCATCGCATCAACTTGGCATGCTCTCCGTTTCTGAACAGACGTTTCAACCGTGGTATTATAGGAGCATACCACATCACCTTCGCAGGAACCCTCTTCCTGGGGGGCTCGCCGTCAACATCACCAGGGTCATCTCATCTAATCTTATACCGTAATGCACCGCATACCGGGCATGCATTCAGATCCTTGTATGCACCGCGGTAGAGGATGCAGTCATTAGGGCATGCATGTATCTTCTGCACCTCCAATCCTAGAGGGCATACGACCTTCTTTGCTGCATATGTATTGTCGGGCAATTCGTTATCCTTTGGAAGCTTCTTCTTCAATATTTTAAGTAGCTTCTCAAATCCTTTGTCAGGCACAGCATTCTCTGCCTTCCACTGCAGCAATTCTAGTACGGTACTGAGCTTTGTGTTGCCATCTTCGCAATTGGGGTACAACCCTTTTTTGTGGTCCTCTAGCATGCGACCGAACTTCAGCTTCTCCTTTTGACTTTCGCATTGCGTCCTTGCATCGACAATGACCCGGCGGAGATCATCATCATCGGGCACATCATCTGGTTCCTCTTGATCTTCAGCAGCTTCGCCCGTTGCAGCATCATCGTGCACATCGTCTGGTTCCTCTTGATCTTCAGGAGCATCACTGTATTCAGGGGGCACATAGTTGTCATCGTACTCTTCTTCTTTGCCATCTTCCATCATAACCCCTATTTCTCCGTGCCTCGTCCAAACATTATAGTGTGGCATGAAACCCTTGTAAAGCAGGTGGGTGTGGAGGATTTTCCGGTCAGAGTAAGACTTTGTATTCCCACATACAGGGCATGGACAACACATAAAACCATTCTGCTTGTTTGCCTCAGCCACTTCGAGAAAATCATGCACGCCCTTAATGTACTCGGAGGTGTGTCTTGAACCGTACATCCAATGCCGGTTCATCTACGTGCATTATATAATGAAGTGACCAAATTAATAGAAGTTCATCATCACATTAAAACCAAAGTACATACATAGTTCTCATCTAACAACATAAAGCTCTGCAGAGCATCTAAATTAATTAAACCATACACTAAAACTATGTAAAATATTTCAATGCGAAAACAAATGCGATCATAATCGCAACCAATGTAACAACTGATCCAACGGCATAATGATACCAAGCCTCGGTATGAATGGCATATTTTATAATCTTTCTAATCTTCAAGCGCATTGCATCCATCTTGATCTTGTGATCATTGACGACATCCGCAACATGCAACTCCAATATCATCTTCTCCTCCTCAATTTTTCTAATTTTTTCCTTCAAGAAATTGTTTTCTTCTTCAACTAAATTTAACCTCTCGACAATAGGGTCGGTTGGAATTTCCGGTTCAACAACCTCCTAGATAAATAAAATCTATGTCACGTTGGTCGGCATAATTGTCATAAACAATAAATGAACCAATAGTTATGAAAACATAGTATATACCACATCTGAATCATAGACAGGACGAGGGCCGACGGGGGCGGATACCAAAACCATCGCACTATATAAGATGCAATAATAAAAATAAGAAAATAATACAAGTATCTATCTAAACATACAAGTAAGAATATTTTTCCTTTCGGAAAGAAGATAAGAACAAGAGGCTCACCACGGTGGTGCCGGCGATGAGATCGGCGTGGGTGATCGACGATGGTGAAGACGGGGACGGGGCGTGATGGACCGCTAAACCTAGACAAATATTGAGGAAAATGGAGCTTGGCGGTCGAGCTTGGAGGGGAGAAAGCTTAAGTAGTGTGGCTCGGGCATTCCATCGAACACCTCGTGTGCATAGGAGGTGAGCTAGAGCACCACAAAGCTCTTCCCTCGCCGGCCACAAAAAACAGAGCACTGGGAGTGCTCTGCTCGCGAGCAGGGGGTATATATAGGCACCACCTTTGGTCTCAGTTCGTGCCACCAACCGGACCAATGGTGGTGGGCCAGGAGCGAGGCCCATTGGTCCCGGTTCGACCCACCATCCGGGACCAAAAGGTCCAGGCGAACCGGGACCAATGGCCCACGTGGCCCGCCCAGCCCCCGGGGCTCAAGAACCGGGTCCAATGCCCCCATTGGTCCCGGTTCTGGATTGAACCGGGACTAATGGGCTGGACCGGCCTGGACCATTGCCCCCTTTTCTACTAGTGAAGGCCTCTCCGATGAGTTGTGAGTAGTTTACCACAGACCTTCGGGTCCATAGTTATTAGCTAGATGGCTTCTTCTCTCTCTTTGAATCTCAATATAAAGTTCTCCTCGATCTTCTTAGAGATCTATTCGATGTAACTCTTTTTGCGGTGTGTTTATCGAGATCCGATAAATTGTGGGTTTATGATCAAGTTTATCTATGAGAAATATTTGAATCTCCTCTGAATTCTTTTATATATGATTAAGTTATCTTTGCAAGTCTCTTCGAATTATCAGTTTGGTTTGGCCTACTAGATTGATCTTTCTTGCAATGGGAGAAGTGCTTAGCTTTAGGTTCAATCTTGCGGTGTCCTTTCCCAGTGATAGCAGGGGCATCAAGGCACGTATTGTATTGTTGCCATCGAGGATAAAAAGATGGGGTTTATACCATATTGCATGAGTTTATCCCTCTACATCATGTCATCTTTCTTAATGCGTTACTCTGTTCTTATGAACTTAATACTCTAGATGCATGATGGATAGTGGTCGATGTGTGGAGTAATAGTAGTAGATGCAGGCAGGAGTTGGTCTACTTGTCACGGACGTGATGCCTATATACATGATCATGACTAGATAATCTCATAATTATTCGCTTTTCTATCAATTGCTCGACAGTAATTTGTTCACCCACCGTAATACTTATGCTATCTTGAGAGAAGCCACTAGTGAAACCTATGGCCCCCTGGTCAATCTCTTATCATATAAGCTTTCAATCTACTTTTATTTGCATCTTTACTTTTCCAATCTATATCATAAAATACAAAAAATATATTTATCTTATCATATTATCTCTATCAAATCTCACTTTCGCAAGTGGCCTTGAAGGGATTGACAACCCCTTTATTGTGTTGGTTGCGAGTTCTTGTTTGTTTGTGTAGGTGCGTGGGACTTTTTGAGGAGCCTCCTACTGGATTGATACCTTGGTTCTCAAAAACTGAGGGAAATACTTACGCTACTATTGCTGCATCACCCTTTCCTCTTCAAGGAAGACCAAGGCAAGCTCAAGACGTAGCAAGAAGGATTTCTGGCGCCGTTGCCGGGGAGGTCTTCACTCAAGTCAAGACATACCAAGTACCCATCACAAACTCATCTCCCTCGCACTTACATTATTTTCCATTTGCCTCTCGTTTTCCTCTCCCCCACTTCACCCTTGCCGTTTTATTCACCCTCTCTTTCCCAATCTCCTATCTCTTTCGCTTGCCTTTTTGTTTGCTTGTGTGTTGGATTGCTTGTCGCTATGGCGCAGGATAAATACCAAATTGTGTGATTTTCCAATACCAATAATAATGATTTCCTTAGTACTCCGATTGCCCCTCTTAATGATGTTGAGTCTTGTGAAATCGATGCTGATTTGCTGAATCTTGTTATGAAAGATCAATTCTCCGGCCTTCCTAGTGAAGATGTCGCTACCCATCTAAACAACTTTGTTGATTTGTGTGAGATGCAAAATAAGAAAGACACGGATAAATATATTGTTAAATTGAAGTTATTTTCGTTTTCACTTAGAGATCGTGCTAAATTTGATTTTCATCTTTGCCTAAGAATAGTATTGATTCATGGAAAATAGTGCAAAGATGCTTTTATCTCTAAGTATTTTCCTCCCGCTAAGATCATCTCTCTTAGGAACGATATTATGAATTTTAAACAACTTGATCATGAGCATGTTCCCCAATCTTGGGAAAGAGTGGAATTGATGATTCGCAATTGCCCTACTCATGGTTTGAATTTATGGATGATCATACAAAATTTTTATGCCGAATTGAATTTTGCTTCTAGAAATCTTTTAGATTCGGCCGTGGGAGGCACGTTTATGGAAATCACCTTAGGAGAAGCTACTAAACTCCTTGATAATATTATGGCTAATTATTCTCAATGGCACACCAAAAGATCTACTAGTAAAAAAGTGCATGCAATAGAAGAAATTAATGTTTTGAGTGGAAAGATGGATGAACTTATGAAAATGTTTGCTACTAAGAGCGCCTCCTATTGATCCCAATGATATGGCTTTGTCTACTTTGATTGAGAATAATAATGAATCTATGGATGTGAAATTTGTTGGTAGGAATAATTTTGGTAACAATGCTTATAGAGGAAACTTTAATCCTAGACCGTTCCCTAGTAATTCCTCTAATAATTATGGAAATTCCTACAATAATTCTTATGGTAATTTTAATAAGACGCCCTCTTATTTTGAGAATAGTGTGAAAGAATTTATGATCTCTCAAAAGAATTTTAATGCCTTGCTTGAAGAAAAATTGCTTAAAGTTGATGATTTGGCTAGGAACGTTGATAGACTTTCGCTTGATATTGATTCTTTGAAACTTAGATCTACTCCTCCTAAGCATGATATCAATGAGTCTCTCAAAGCTATGAGAATTTCAATTGACGAGTGCAAAGAAAGAACCGCTAGATTGCATGCTAAGAAATATTGCTTTGTAAAGGCGTGTTCTTCTAGTTTCCATGAAAATAATGATGAAGATCTAAAAGTTATTGATGTGTCCCCTATTAAATCTTTGTTTTGCAATATGAATCTTAATAACAATGGGACTGGAGATGAGTCAACTTTAGTTAAAAGGCGTCCCAATGATTCGGAGTTCTTAGATCTTGATGCTAAATTTGGTAAAAGTGGGATTCGAGAGGTCAAGACTTTAAATAGCATTGAACCCACTATCTTGGATTTCAAGGAATTTAATTATGATAATTGTTCTTTAGAAGATTGTATTTCCTTGTTGCAATCCGTTGTGAATTCTCCTCATGCTTATAGTCAAAATAAAGCTCTTACCAAACATACTGTTGATGCCTTGATACAATCTTATGATGAAAAACTTAATTTGGAAGTTTCTATACCTAGAAAACTTTATGATGAGTGGGAACCTACTATAAAGATTAAAATCAAAGATCATGAGTGTTATGCCTTGTGTGATTTGGGTGCTAGTGTTTCCACGATTCCGAAAACTTTATGCGATATTCTAGGTTTCCATGATCTTGATGATTGCTCTTTAAATTTGCACCTTGCGGATTCCACCATTAAAAAGCCTATGGGAAGGATCAATGATGTTCTCATTGTTGCAAATAGGAATTTGGTGCCCGTAGATTTTATCGTTCTTGATATAGATTGCAATCTTTCATGTCCTATTATTCTTGGTAGATCTTTCCTTAGAACGATTGGTGCGATTATTGATATGAAGGAAGGGAATATTAGATTCCAATTTCCACTAAGGAAAGGCGTGGAGCAATTTCCAAGAAAGAAAGTCAAATTACCTTATGAATCTATCATGCGAGCTACTTATGAATTGAGTGCCAAAGATGGCACTACTTAGATCTATCCTCGCTTTTATGCCTAGCTAGGGGCGTTAAACGATAGCGCTAGTTGGGAGGCAACCCAATTTTATTTTTGTTTTTTTTATTTTTGCTTTGTGTTTAGTAATAAATTTTCCATATACCTTCTGTTTAGATGTGTTTTCATGTTTTAATTAGTGTTTGTGCCAAGTAGAACCTATAGGATAACCTATGGTGATAGTTAATTTGATTCTCCTGAAAAACAGAAACTTTGCATGCACGAAAATAATTTTAGTAATTCATAGAAACGTGCTTTTGCGTTGATTCGTTTTGCTGTGGATCAATAGACAAATTTCCTATTTTGGTAGGATTTTTAGAGTTCCAGAAGTATTCGAGAGTTACATATTGCTACAGACTATTCTGTTTTTCACAGATTCTGCTTTTCGTGTGTTGTTTGCTTATTTCGATGCATCTATGGCTAGTATGTAGGGGTATGAACCATAGAGAAGTTGTAATACAATAGGTTTAACACCAATATAAATAAAGAATGAGTTCATTACAGTACCTTATGTGGTGGTTTTTCTTTCTTGCACTAACGGAGCTTATGAGATTTCCTGTTGAGTTTTGTGTTGTGAAGTTTTCAAGTTTTGGGTAAAGATTTGATGGACTATGGAATAAGGATTGGCAAGAGCCTAAGCTTGGGGATGCCCATGGCACCCCAAGATATTCAAGAATAGCCAAACGCCTAAGCTTGGGGATGCCCCGGGATCGCATCCCCTCTATCGTCTTCGTCTATTGGTAACTTTACTTGGAGCTATATTTTTATTTGCCACATGATATGTGTTTTGCTTGGAGCGTCTTGTATGATATTAGTCTTTGATTTTTAGTTTAATACAATCATCCTTGCTGTACACACCTTTTGGGAGAAACCCACTTGATTGGAATTTATGAGAATACGCTTTGTGCTTCACTGATATCTTTTGAGGTAGATAATTTTTGCTCTAGTGCTTCACTTATATCTTTTAGAGCACGACGATGGCTTAATTTTGAAGAAATTGTTGATCTCTCATGCTTCACTTATATTATTTTGAGAGTCTCTTAGAAAAGCATGGTATTTGCTATGGTTATAAAATTGGTCCTAGAATGATGGGCATCCAAGTTGGGTATAATAAAAACTATCATAGAAAGTGAATTGGATGCTATGATCATTCGATGCTTGATAATTGTTTTGAGATATTAGGATGGTGATATTAGAGTCATGCTAGTTGGGGTGATTATAAATTTAAAGAATACTTGTGTTGAAGTGTGTGATTCCCGTAGCGTGCACGTATGGTGAACCGCTTTGTGATGAAGTTGGAGCACAATTTTATTTATTGATTGTCTTCCTTATGAGTGGCGGTCGGGGACGAGCGATGGTCTTTTCCTACCAATCTATCCCCCTAGGAGCATGCGCGTAGTACTTTGTTTTTGATGACTTGTAGATTTTTGCAATAAGTATATGAGTTCTTTATGACTAATGTTGAGTCCATGGATTATACGCACTCTCACCTTCCACCATTGCTAGCCTCTCTTGTGCCGCGCAACTTTCGCCGGTACCATATACCCACCATATATCTTCCTCAAAATAGCCACCATACCTACCTATTATGGCATTTCCATAGACATTCCGAGATATATTGCCATGCAACTTTCCACCGTTCCATTCATATGACACGCATCATCATTGTCATATTGCTCTTTGCATGATCATGCAGTTGACACCGTATTTGTGGCAAGGCCACCTTCATAATTTTCATACATGTCGCTCTTGATTCATTGCATATCCCGGTACACCGCCGGAGGCATTCATATAGAGTCATATCTTGAGTTGTACTTTTTAGTTGTAAGTAAATAAAAGTGTGATGATCTTCATTATTAGAGCATTGTCCCAGTGAGGAAAGGATGATGAAGACTATGATTCCCCCACAAGTCGGGATGAGACTTCGGACTTTATAGAAAAAAATAGAAAAAGAGGAGAAAGAAAAAGAAAAAAAGAAAGGCCAAATAAAAAAGGAGAAAGGTTAAAAGAAAAAAAAGAGAAAAAAGAAGAGAAAAAATGAAAAGAGAGAAAAAGAGAGAAGGGACAATGCTACTATCCTTTTTACCACACTTGTGCTTCAAAGTAGCACCATGATCTTCATGATAGAGAGTCTCCTATGTTGTCACTTTCATATACTAGTGGGAATTTTTCATTATAGGACTTGTCTTGTATATTCCAATGATGGGCTTCCTCAAAGTGCCCTAGGTCTTCGTGAGAAAGCGAGTTGGATGCACACCCACTTAGTTTCTTTTGTTGAGCTTTCATACATTTATAGCTCTAGTGCATCCGTTGCATGGCAATCCCTACTCACTCACATTGATATCTATTAATGGGCATCTCCATAGCCCGTTGATACACCTAGTTGATGTGAGACTATCTTCTCCTTTTTTGTCTTCTCCACAACCACCATTCTATTCCACATATAGTGCTATGTCCATGGCTCACGCTCATGTATTGCGTGAAAGTTGAAAAAGTTTGAGATTGCTAAAGTATGAAACAATTGCTTGGCTTGTCATCAGGATTGTGCATGATTAAATAGTTTGTGTGACGAAGATAGAGCAAGAACCAGACTATATGATTTTGTAGGGATAACTTTCTTTAGCCATGTTATTTTGAGAAGACATGATTACTTTGATTAGTATGCTTGAAGTATTACTGTTTCTTATGTCAATATGAACTTTTATTTTGAATCATTTGGATCTGAACATTCATGCCGCAATAAAGAAAATTACATTGAGAATTATGCTAGGTAGCATTCCACATCAAAATTTTTGTTTTTATCATTTACCTACTCGAGGACGAGCAGGAATTAAGCTTGGGGATGCTTGGTACGTCTCCAACATATCTATAATTTTTTTATTGTTCCATGCTATTATATTACCCGTTTTGTATGTTTATGGCCTTTACTTTACACTTTTATATCATCTTTTGGACTAACCTACTAACCGGAGGCCCAGCCCGTATTGTTGTTTTTTGCCTATTTCAGTACTTCAAAGAAAAGGAATATCAAACGGAGTCCAAACGGAATGAAACCTTCGGGAGCGATCTTTTTGGAACAAACGTGATCCAGAGGACTTGGAGTGGAAGTCAAGAAACAACTGAGGCAGCCACAAGGGTGCCCAGCGTGCCCCCCACCCTCATGGGCCCCTCGGGCATCCACCGACCTACTTCTTCCTCCTATATATACCCATGTACCCCGAAAACATCAGAAGCGACCATGAAAAACTATTTCCACTGCCGTAACCTTCTATATCCGCGAGATCCCATCTTGGAGCCTTCACCGGCGCTCCGCCGGAGGGGCAATCGATCACGGAGGGCCTCTACATCATCTCCAAGGCCTCTCCGATGAGTTGTGAGTAGTTTACCACAGACCTTCGAGTCCATAGTTATTAGCTAGATGGCTTCTTCTCTCTCTTTGGATATCAATACAAAGTTCTCCTCGATCTTCTTGGAGATCTATTCGATGTAACTCTTTTTGCGGTGTGTTTGTCGAGATCCGATGAATTGTGGGTTTATGATCAAGTTTATCTATGAGAAATATTTGAATCTCCTCTGAATTCTTTTATGTATGGTTAAGTTATCTTTGCAAGTCTCTTCGAATTATCAGTTTGGTTTGGCCTAATAGATTGATCTTTCTTGCAATGGGAGAATTGCTTAGCTTTGGGTTCAATCTTGCGGTGTCCTTTCCCAGTGTCAGCAGGGGCAGCAAGGCACGTATTGTATTGTTGCCATCGAGGATAAAAACATGGGGTTTATATCATATTGCATGAGTTTATCCCTCTATATCATGTCATCTTTCTTAATGCGTTACTCTGTTCTTATGAACTTAATACTCTAGATGCATGCTGGATAGCAGTCGATGTGTGGAGTAATAGTAGTAGATGCAGGCAGGAGTCGTTCTACTTGTCACGGACGTGATGCCTATATACATGATCATGCCTAGATAATCTCATAATTATTCGCTTTTCTATTAGTTGCTCGACAGTAATTTGTTCACCCACCGTAATACTTATGCTATCTTGAGAGAAGCTACTAGGGAAACCTATGCTATCTTATCATATAAGCTTTCAATCTACTTTTATTTGCATCTTTACTTTTCCAATCTATATCATAAAATACCAAAAATATATTTATCTTATCATATTATCTCTATCAGATCTCACTTTGCAAGTGGCCTTGAAGGGATTGACAACCCCTTTATTGCGTTGGTTGCGAGTTCTTGTTTGTTTGTGTAGGTGCGTGGGACTTTTGAGGAGCGTCCTACTGGATTGATACCTTGGATCTCAAAAACAGAGGGAAATACTTACGCTACTATTGCTGCATCACCCTTTCCTCTTCAAGGAAAACCAACGCAAGCTCAAGACGTAGCGGCTGACTAGCTAATTGATGCATTAATTGTTTTCTTATGTACATATATTAACTCTTCATTCTTCTTTTATAGCCCTTCGGATCAAGCAAAACTTCGGTAATGAAACATGTCCCGAAGAAAAAGTTGCGCCCGGAGGAAAGGTTCATGATCCCACAGAAATCGCGCGCGATGGCCAATCGATTAAACCCCTCTGGACCAAGGAAGCATTTTCTGCCCAGTGCGGGGTTCTTGTTAGGGACATGATCCTGATCAGCATCGAGCTATGGAATCAACTTAAGAAGGAAGAGCTTCAAGTTTCTTTTGTCGAATATAGACAGAAAGCTGATCTTTGGACCGCGCTGAAGGTAATTTTCACCCTACCGGAAGAGAAGGATCCGGAGAAGCCAGTTATAAGCCATTGATCAAGTCTCATGCTCTCAAGAAGATGGCAGGTCTATTCAGGAGGTGGAAGAATGAGTTGAAAGCAACGTATGTCGACCAAGACAAGACTCCAGAATTCACCGGCCGATTTTAGAAGATAAGAGATCACTGGCCCGCATTGTGGCCAACAAGACCTTGGAGAGGAGTAAGAAGATGTCAGCGATTAACAAGATAAATGCTGCAAAGAAGGAGCATCACCATCGCACGGGGTCAGGTGGCTACCTCAAAGCCCGGCCATTGTGGGACAAGGCTGAGCAGGACCTGATTGCTAAAGGGGTCGAACTAGAAACATTGCACTGGCCAGACCGTTCAAGGACTTGCTTCTTCGGGGTTGGGGGAACTTTGGACCCTGAAACAGGGAAGTGCTACTGGACGGACGAGCAACTTGCAACACCCATCACGAATCTTCAGAAAGCAATCAAGGAAGTGTAGGAAGGGTCGTTCGTTCCCGACAGAGAGAGCGACGAGCTCACAAGGGCCCTCGGGAATCCTGAGCACCCTGGACGAACACGAGGCACGCCAAGCTCCGTGGAAGGTTGGGTTTCCTGACGCTTGTGGTTACAAAACCCAAGAGAGGAGGAGGAAAGTGAAGTAGAGCGAACTGCAGAAGCTTAAGGCAAGGGTACGAAAGCTAGAGGAACGACAAGATGTTGAGAACCAGCAGCTGCGAGATCCTGCCCAAGAAGCTACCCTAGAAGCTACCCTAGAAGCTACCCCGCCATCTCAGCAGAGAAGCGGTGTGGCTTCCACCGAGCTCGTTCTGCGGCCTGACTTGACGGGTCCTAGCTACCCCATGGATATTATCACGGATTCACACTAGTGCCACCTTATGACGCAATGCCTTCAGCTCAAAGTCAAGGTGGTTGTCCGCTCTGTGTACCCTCCTTCACCCGGAGTAACTTTTCACTGTCGTCCGATTCCACAAAGCTATGTTGTTGTGATGGTGGACGAAATAACGGAGGGTTTTGAGGAGCTCCAGCTTGAGCACCCTTTAGGTGATGTGGAGACTCAGATGGGTCTTGCTATGAAGACTCCGTGTCTATGGCGAAAGGAGCACATCAACCTTCTAAACTTCAGGGCTCCGGCGAGTCAGTTGGGCACTCCGCCTCCTCCTCCTCCTCCTCCTCCTCCAACGAGTGATTAGGGCACTCCGCCTCCTCCTCCGGCGCGTGAGGGCGGCAGTACTCCCCCTCCTTCTCCGCCTACTCCGGCGCGTCCGAGCAGCCCGCCTCCTCCTTCGCCACCTCGTAAGCAACGATGGAACATAGACGCCACTGCTCCGGCTGCTCTGGCGCATCGTAGCAGTCCGCCTCCGGCTGCTCTGCCTCTTAAGCAACGAAAGAAGACAGCCGCAGCCGCTCCGGCTGCTCCGACGTCTAGCAGTACATCCAGAGGTGGGAGGCAATACAGATATGGTCCATCGTCTCTCAAGCCTCTAGACAAGTTACCATACGAGATGACCGTGGAGGAAAGCCAGCACATCGTTCAAACCCAAGTGAAGGACTTCTTTGAAACAAAAAGAGCTGAGAAACATCCACCTCCGGAGAAGAAGATAGATCTGGTGAAAGCGAAGCGCACTCTCAATGCCCTGAAGCGAGCACCACCGTGTTCGCCGAATAACAACCATATCCGCTGTCTTAAAAAGACAGTGTAAGAAGAGCGCCAGTCGGGGAACTACTTCAACTGATAAAAGGTTAAAAGAACGAAGAAGTAGGAAGAAAATTCCCCAGCTCGAAGAACAGGAGAACCAATCATTCCCCCCGCTCAAGGTGTCTAGCGATATCGTCACAAATCAGCTGCTGCTGCCTGGTTTAACTATTGGTGATTACCTGCCCGACGATTTTGAATTTGAAACAATGGAGGTGGAGGAATTCAAATACCATTACGGGAAGACTCTCGTCAAAGATACTCTTGCTCTAACAACGATGATGCGAAGATTCCATGACTGGTACATGAAAACCTGCAGAGAGTCTGGGAAGGATGCTTTGTTGATGCTGATTAAAAAGGACCACGACTTCATTGGCCAAGAACTGTTAACTGTTGATTTTGACGAACTTTTCCAGTTCTACAATCAAAAAGCCCTCGACAAATCACTAGTGACTTGCTACTGTCTATAAGTACTACTTTCTGTAATTAAGTCTCTCTATATATAGCTCGGCTCTTTCATTGTATGTATATATAATTATCCTCACTATATTATGCGGATTGAAGATCGTCGAATGCAGAAAAGCACAAATCTATGACATTGGGTTCATTAACCCAAATGGCATACATGAATACACGGTAAAAAAAAGCCGAAGAGACCGAGGACAACTTGCTCAGATCGTTGCTCAAAAATCAAACGAAAGATAAAATACTCTTTCCTTACAACTTCAGATGAGTGTTACTGTGTCACTACTAGGAAAAGGCTAATTAGTGGTGCACTTGTTTTGTCCATTAATGGTGCACTATAGGTGCGCCACTATTACCACGCCACTAGTAACAAATAGTAATGGCGCACCAAATGTTACCACGCCACTATTACCTATAGTGCACCATTACTATGCCTAGAAGTGCGCCATTACTATCTGACTTAGTAATGGCGCACCACATAGAAGTGCGCCATTACTAACAATTTTTTTTCAAATATTTTTCAAAAAAAAATTCAAATTCTTTTTCAGAATTTTTTTTTGTTATTTCTTAATCTCAGGTCACTATGGCTTAATCTCGGGTCAATATGCTTAATCACTATGGCTCATTCAGGTGAGTGTTACTGTGTCACTACTAGGAAAAGGCTAATTAGTGGCGCACCTGTTTTGGTCATTAATGGCGCACTATAGGTGCGCCACTATTACCACGCCACTAGTAACAAATAGTAATGGCGCACCAAATGTTACCACGCCACTATTACCTATAGTGCGCCATTACTATGCCAAGAAGTGTGCCATTACTATCTGACTTAGTAATGGCGCACTTCTAGGTGCGCCATTATTAACAAAAAAATTTCAATTTTTTTTCAGAAAATTTTTTTTTCAAAAAAAAAATCAAATTCTTTTTCAGAATTTTTTTTGTTATTTCTTAATCTCGGATCAATATGCTTAATCTCAAGTCAAATCACACTTTGTAGTCAAACCTCCCGGAAGGTCACCCATCCTCACACTACTCCAGCCTGAGCACGCTTAACTTCGTAGTTTTATCCAACCCCAACACCAGCTCACTTAACAGGCACTAGTTGATATATCTATCATATCAATCCTATTAAACCTTGTTGATGTCTAGGACTTTGTTCATGTTCATGAGTGTGACGAAATTTTGAAAAAATATTTCAAACTTCCCCGTCATATTACGTATCATATTTTGAACATTTCTTCCAAAAAAATATTTTGAAACTAATTTTTTTCTGTTACTAGTGGCGCACCTAGCAAAAGGTGTGCCATTACTAACTTTGAATTCTTTTTCTGTTTTTCACGCTCTAGATCTTAAAAGTCCTGTATCTTTTATTCGGTTAGGTTTTTGGGGATTCAAAAAATCTTCAACGGGGTTTCCCAGTTGGATTCGGATGTAACTTTTCGAGTAGATGATTTTTCATATAAAAAACTTTTTAATCCGAGTTCGTATGCAAAAGTTATGCCCATTTTACAAATTCCAAGAGATTTTGTAAATAAAGTCGAAATTCATATTTGTAAATTTTTCCAACAAGTAGACCACATATCACATGGGAAACTTATTATTTTTATTTTTTTACATTTCCATAATTTTCTTTTTTTTAAACTGAAAAGGCGGTCCAAGGGGGGGAGGGAGGTGCATTCGGTGGAATTTTTGGTCAAAGTTAGTAATAGTGCACCGTGACTAGTTTAAGAAAAATATAAAAAGATGTTAGTAGTGGCGCACCGAGGGTGTGGTGCGCCATTACTAGTTAAAACTAGTAATGGCGCACTATCCCTGGTGCGCCATTACTAGTTTTGAAAAAATATAAAAAAATGTTAGTAGTGGCGCACCTAGGGCGTGGTGCGCCATTAATAATTTACTAGTAATGGCGCACTATCCCTTGGTGCGCCATTACTAGTTTTGAAAAAAAAAATAAAACAATTTTGTTAATAGTGACGCACCGTGGATGTGGTGCGCCATTAATATTTGGAGTTTAATGGCGTACCTATATGTGGTGCGCCATTAATGTCCATATTAGCTATAGCCGTTTTTCTAGTAGTCTGTCTTGTGCATATTCGGTTCCATTATTACTCGAGGTTATAGTCATGTAACTAATGAGTTGTGCATGCGTGCGCAGCTTCCACTTTATTCTCCTAGTGATTAAGTTTGAGAAGAGAGAAATAACAGTCTTAGACTCGAGACGAAAAGATCCCGAGGACTATGCGGACATGACTGGAATGCTCCAGAAGTAAGTTCAATCCATCATTATCACATCATATCGGCAACTTTGTTCATTTCCTGATATCAAGTAATTATTTTCTTTGTCTGATAGAGTTTGAAAAAAGTTCACCGCAATTTCTCCGGGACAGCCGACCGAGCTGACATTTAAACAACCGAAAGTAAGTACTACTACCTAGTTCCGCGCATCTCCCATTGATTGTAGCTAGTTTCATCAATAGCATTTAGCATGCTTGCTTATCAGTTTGATTGACCTCTATTTCTTGTAAAGTGCTTGTGCAGGAACAAGGAAATAATTCCTGTGGATACTACGTTTGCGAGTTCATCTACAATAAGACGACCAAGAATAAGCGGGGCTACACTGAAAAACAATATCAAGTGCATAAGCAAAAATATTCACAATTGTATTTATTACCATCATTTGTGTTGAGTTTCATTCATACACATGTATTGACCCTCTTCTTCGATTTAGATCTGGCAGCTGTGGGATGAGCTCCTACCACATGATCGCATAAAAGCAATCCAAGAGGAATTGGCAGGATTCTTTCTTGACCACGTCATCAAGAAAGCCGGAGAATACCATGTGGCACTTGACTTCAGACTTTAAGGATTGTAATAGATCTTATATTGTATATATGTAGCTAGTAGCGTCGGATAGATATACGAAAACTTGTTGTTCGACCAATCTCTCGGAAAAGGAGAGGTCGATCACTTCTCTATGTATATGTTCATGACGATCTTCTATACTTAATGGTCCCTTCATTTCCTTACTAGATAGCTAGCTAGCGTGTCGAGTCCTCTCTATACGTATAGTACGTAGCATCGACCAAGCACGGAGATAAGAGATGACGCTTCTCTCTATTAGCTAGCTAACACAATATATGAAACCCCTAAATTAACCCGACAAAACCCCCAACCCC
>NC_041385.1:753293470-753300789 GCF_002162155.2 Triticum dicoccoides
AAAAACCGCAGCCCCTGAACTGCTGATGCGTGGAAGCCTTTTGGTCCCGGTTGGTGGCATCAACCGGGACAAAAGGTCCTCCTGCCTGGACAAGCCGCAGCGGCCACGTGGAGCCCCATCTGTCCCGGTTCCTGGGCGAACCGGGACTAAAGGTATTGGGCTTTAGTATCGACCCTCTAGTCCTGGTTCGGCAACCGGGACAAATGAGCCTAATGAACCGGGATAAATGACCCGTTTTCTATTAGTGCTTTTAATAAAGTGTCCCTTTTCGGAAAAAGGAAAATAGGCATAATCGAATTAGTCCCCTAGGAACTCATTCTTCACCTCCACCGTCCATATCCACAACCAGCATAGTAAAGAACATACACACATATATAATAATCTTACATGACACTATAAGAAGAAGGGAAAGTAGTGGCTGCACCCCACCTTCGTTGCACCCATGGTGCACACACGCAAGAAAACATAGCAAAATGTTTCAAAAAATTCTGAAACTTTGTGGGAATGATGATCAACAAATGTTATGGGCGCGAACGCGCTTGCAAAGTTCGGTAGTCAAATAACATTCGAGGAGCTCTGTACAAAAAAGACAAAATTACAAAATCTGCTCAAACAGTACACTCACATTTTGACTAATTTTTAGTGATTTTGTCTTTTTTGTACATAGCTCATCGAATGTTATTTGCCCACTAAACTTTGCAAGCTCCCATAACATTTGTTGATCATCAATCCCACAAAGTTTCGGAATTTTTTGAAATGTTTTGCTATGTTTTCTTGTGTGAGTGCACCGTGGGTGCACCAAGCTGAGGTGTAGAAAAACCACACTCATAAGAAGAATCATAATTTAGCATTACAGAAATTTTGACTTCCGTTTGGCTCACAGATGGCAATATCAGTATATCTTGGATTCATGCTTACTGCGTTCAAAGCAGTGGGGTGCAGAATCGTGGGAAGTATAAAACACAGCTTATGGTCGCCATAACAAGTTGGTGTATCCATTTTTCCATCACATTGTACATTCCCTTTTTGAATTTATTGTCTGCAATGTATATCCTAGTCTCCCGTTTCTGACTAGATCAGCATAATCTCACTGTACTAGTTTCTGAAGTCCAAATAAGATAGAAACAAACTGATGTCTATTACATATATGAAGCCACCTTTCAGTCCCAAGGTTTTGTGTGACGAATATAGCCACATAGTTCTTTGCCATATCCTGGTGTTAGGATAGTTGTTTGGCAAACAAAGCCCAAAGTAGTTCAGTCAAGATTATGAATGGACGTGCGCCTCACCTTTGCGCAGGGTGTTGCCACTCACATAAAAAGCAAAGAACGTGGTGGTGCTGGCCGTGACTGGGAGCTCCGAATCCGTGCTACGTGCCTCACCTTCCCCAAACCAGGCAGATGCTATATCTTTTTTCACTCTAGCTAGTTTTTTGTTCTTTTGCAAAATGCACTCTGGCTAGCGTTTAATTATGAGAAATTTTAGGATACATCCAATGTTTATTGGACTGTTCACTGTCCTCTAAAACTGCCCCTTTTTTTACATCAGTACTGTCTTCAAAGTATATATATTACTTCGACACTCAATTTCTATTACAACATATTTAAAAATCCAACAGAACTACACATTGTCAAGTATTTGTCGAGACAAGTTCATACACATTACTGTTAACTTGTTAAATTTAACAATTATTTGCAAATTGTATCCAACCAAAATATTTATAAATTGTTACCAATATTTTGACTATTTTGTGAAGTTATTAACTCTTAAGTTTCTTAAAGTTAGACTGTACATACTCTTGTCTAGAACGATAACCTTTACAAGACCAGACTGACACTAGTAGAAAAAGGGTCAAACGTGCAGCATATTAGTGCCGGTTTGTATTAGAGCCGGCACTAATGTATACATTAGTGCCGGTTTGAACGGATTTGCATTAATGCCGGTTCGTGTTGAACCTTTAGTACCGGTTCGTGGCACGAACCGGTACTAAAGGGGTGGTGGCAGGCTGGCGTCAGGCCGGGGCCCCACGATCACCTTTAGTACCGGTTCGTAGCGCGAACCGGTACTAAAGGCCTTTAGTGACCACCCTTTAGTGCCGGTTATGGAACCGGCACTAAAGGCCCTCACGAACCGGCGCTAAAGCTCCGTTTTCTACTAGTGTGAGCAGGAGGTTATAGCTTAGAACTGACCATATCATGGTTAGTATAAGCTTTCCACTGTCTTTTAAGCCATGAATGTACAAGGGATGCAAATAATGATGGTGAGTAATCAACGTAGTACTGACTTTGCACGCATCAGAGCTTGTGAAAAATAATATGGGGTTAACATACAGAAGATCTGATTTGGCTAAAGAACAGAGAGATATAATAGTGGAATGGACAAAGTAACATAAAGAAATAGGTTTCATGAAATTAAATCCTTCGGATATTTTCCTATTTGCATCTGTTTCTTTAGTAAGAATAGCACGAGGCAATGTTTACCGGGCCAGCATGCTCCGAAATTATATGCACTGGCAATAAAACAACATTTCGGGTCATTTCCTAATGTACACCCGTCGCATGAAGGAAAGAATAATAACCAGACTCCATCTCAAATACTGTACCATAAATCTTGCGGCATAACCTCGCCACATTTAGAGTTAGTTACAACTTACAACGTCCCTATACTTTTTGTTACAACAAAGGTAGGCGCTTTGCCCATTCTAGTAAGATAGAAAAGGGGAAAACAATACTCCTTCCGTCCCATAATGTAAGATATGTGTCAGAAAACGTCTTACATTATGGGACGAAGGGAGTACATAGTTTATGTACAGATGTCTTGGCGATCTGAAAAACAAAAAATAAAGATAAAGCAGTTACTAGATTTACATTGTCGCCCGGACACTAGCCTTCTCTCCATATGGTCCTCCACTACACTGCATGGCACCTGCAGCAAAATTATGAAATTCCCTTGAAAAATATACAGCGTTTCCGCTCAAGCCACATATTCCTGAGAAACTTCTGCATCAGACACTTAAGATTTAAACTATCTCACCTCTGTACAAATAGGTTGGAACGTCTTCAAAGAGCCCCTTAATCTTAGCATGCTAATAACTTGCACATATACAAGTGTAGGTAGCTTGTTGTGCGTCTTTTTTCTTTGCTGAAACAGGATGTTGTTCCTTTGCATATATGTGTGTAGGTCCTTGTAACCAAGATTGGACCATGGGGTGGGAATGGAGGGAAAGAATTTGGCATCCCAGAGTTAGTACCTCAACATCTAGAAAATGTGACAATTAGTACCGGAGTTGTCATTGACTCAATTGCGTTCTCCTACATTAATCAAGCTGGAAAGTGTAAAACTTTGGGTAAGCGTTCCTACTCCCAACAGGAATCCCATGTCTCTGGTGTGACAATATTGGAGCTACTTATCTCTCTGCCAACCCTGTTTTTCATGCTAGAACGAAACATATCGAGATTGATTATCATTTTGTTAGAGAGAGAGTTGCTAGCAAAGAATTGCAGATTCGGTTTATACCTTCAAAGGATCAAGTGGCTGATGGATTTACTAAAGCACTGTCAACAGGATTGTTTGAAGAATCCTCCCTTAATCTGAACTTCTCAAATTCAGATTACGCTTGAATTCTTCAAACAATCCTGTTGACGGTGCTTTAGTAAATCCATCAGCCACTTGATCCTTTGAAGGTATAAACCGAATCTGCAATTCTTTGCTAGCAACTCTCTCTCTAACAAAATGATAATCAATCTCGATATGTTTCGTTCTAGCATGAAAAACAGGGTTGGCAGAGAGATAAGTAGCTCCAATATTGTCACACCAGAGACATGGATTTGTGTATGAAATATGCCAAGTTCTCTGAGCAAAGACTTGACCCATATAATTTCTGCAGTAGCATTAGCTAGTGCTTTGTATTCTGCCTCAGTACTTGATCTTGACACAGTGGCTTGTTTCTTTGCACACCAAGAGATTAAGTTGGGTCCAAAGAATACTGCAAAACCACCTATAGACCTTCTGTCATCTAAGCAACCTGCCCAGTCAGAATCAGAAAAGGCACTAACAAGTGTAGAGGTTGATTTGGTAAATGTTAGTCCAATGCTTAGTGTATTCTTCACATATCTTAGTATACGTTTAGCAGCAGTCCAATGAGCAGAGGTAGGTGCATGAAGATACTGACACACCTTATTGACAGCAAATGAAATATCAGGCCTCGTAAGTGTCAAGTACTGAAGTGCTCCTACCAGACTCCTGTATTTAGTACCATCCTCTTGATTCAAAGGCACACCCTCTGTGAGAGACAACTTTTCTGAGCTGGAGAGAGGAGTTGGTGACGGTTTACAGCCCTACAATCCTGCCTTGCTCAAAAGATCAGTGGCATATTTCTCTTGAGAGAGATGAAGACCACCTTCCTGGTTTCGCTTGACTTCAATACCAAGGAAAAAATGTAAGTCACCAAGATCTTTTAGAGCAAAATCTGCCTGTAAATCTTGCAAGAGAGCTGTAACTGCCTTGTTGGAGGAACTTGTGACAATAATATCATCAACATAGATAAGCACAAAAATAGTTATGTTGGAACGGCGATAGATAAACAGAGAAGTATCAGACTTGGAAGGAACAAAACCAAGACTTTGCAATTTGGAGCTCAAGCGAGAGTACCATGCTCGTGGAGCCTGTTTCAGTCCATAAAGTGATTTATCTAGCCTGCAGACATGCAATGGCCTGTTTGGATCTTCAAACCCAGGAGGTTGTTTCATATATACTTTCTCTTCCAGAACACCATGAAGAAACGCGTTCTGCACATCTAATTGACGAAGGCACCAGCCACGAGAGACAGCAATAGAAAGAACCAGACGAATAGTTGCTGCTTTAACAACGGGACTGAAAGTATCCTCATAATCAAGCCCATACCTCTGTTTGAATCCTTTAGCAACAAGACGTGCTTTATAACGGTCAAAGGTACCATCTGACTTCCGTTTGATGCGAAAAACCCACTTGCAATCAATAAGGTTGGTACCCGGAGAAGAAGGAACAAGGTGCCATGTATGATTTTTCTGAAGGGGACAAAACTCTTCATCCATGGCATGTTTCCATTTTGGATCAGCAAGCGCTTCATGAACAGTGCGAGGTTCTCCTGTAGACGTATCAGATACAACCAAGCCATATTTAGTTTTATAATTAACAGAAGTAATGGTGCCTGATCGAAGTCGTGTACGAGGTGGTTGTAGCGGCACAGAAGATCCAGGAGCAGTAGAATCCACCTGGACAGCTGACAGAGGCGATCCCGAGGCGGCTGTCATGGTCGCTGTCGCAGTCGGATCATCTGTGGCAGAACCAGACGGCGTTGAAGTAGATCGCGCCATAGAAGATCCAGGGGGATCCAGCGGCGCACGCTCGGGTGGAGCGCTGGTCCCGCCTGCGGTCCCGCCTGACGCAGAGGCAGGCTGTCGCCTAGCGTAGACGCGCGGAGATGGCGCATAGCGCCCGGATGGTGGGTCCTGGCTGGTCGGGTTGTCCCCTGGCGGGCGCTGGCGGATTGCACACGCGTCTGCCACGGTACGGGCGGCCGATCCCGAAGCAGATCCGGACCCAGTCTGGTGCGGCGATCCCGAGGCGGATTCGGCAGCAGTCTGCCGCATCGATCCTGAGGGAGATTCAGCTGGATTTGCTGCATCCAAATCAGTGTCATTCTGCACAAGATTTTCAGAAAAAATTGCACCATTCTCCATTCCATTTTCTGCACTGTTTAATCCTGTAGCAGGAAGCTCATAGGGAACCAGAGAGGAATTAGTCAATATGGAATCATCATTATGAACACCCACACAATCATCGCTAAGAAGATGAGAAGGAAGAAGAAGGATTTCCTTCTTGAGAAGAGCACCGGCGTTGGGATGGAGTTTTTCAAAAGGAAACTGGGTTTCGTCAAACACAACATCACGAGAGATGTACACACGTCCAGTGGATACATCAAGACATTTTACCCCTTTGTGTTGAGCATTATAACCAAGAAAGACACACTGTTTGGAGCGAAAGCTAAGTTTTCGAGAATTGTATGGACGAAGGTTGGGCCAACAGGCACAACCAAACACCCGAAGAGTTTGATAATCAGGTGTGACATGCAAAAGGCGTTCAGTGGGTGTTTCATTGGAAATAGTTCGACTTGGCCACATATTAATGAGATGAACGGCGGTAAGAAAGCTTCATCCCAAAATTTGAGGGGCATAGAGGCATTAGCGAGAAGAGCTAACCCTACTTCAACAACATGCCTATGCTTGCGTTCAGCAGAGCCGTTTTGTTGGTGTGCGTGAGGGCATGACACATGGTGAGATATACCTATTTGTTGAAAGAAGGAATTCAATTTTTCATACTCACCACCCCAGTCTGACTGCATGGCAAGAATTTTGCAATCAAACTTGCGTTCAACGAGGGCTTGAAAATTGTGGAAAACTTGAAACACATCTGAACGCTTTTTAAGCAGATATATCCAAGTATATTTGCTAAAGTCATCAATAAAGCTCACATAGTAAGAGTGTCGACCAACAGAGGTGGGTGATGGGCCCCAAACATCAGAGAAAATAAGTTGCAAGGGTTTTGTAGACACACTAGTAGAGACAGGATATGGTAGTTGATGACTTTTTGCTCTTTGACATGAATCACACACAGTTTCTAAATTTCTCTCACCAACAACTGGGAGTTTATTCCTACTAAGAATTTGATGAACAGTAGCAAAAGACGGATGACCTAATCGACTATGCCACCTTTCAGCAGAAAGCTTGATGGCACCATAGACTTGTTTATTGAATTTGCGATACTTGGGAAGCAAAGAGCCCTTGCACACAAATACCCCTATGAAGAACCCTCTTCGTGACCTGCTCCTTGATCAAAAATAAGAAAGGGTGAAACTCTATAAACACATTATTATCAAGAGCAATTCTATGGACAGATAGAAGATTCTTAGCAGCATTAGGAACATGCAAGATGCCATTGAGTTCAAGATTTGTGTGTGGGGTTTCAATGATTGATTTTCCAATATGACTAATTTCCATACCTGGACCATTTGTAGCTGTGTAGATTTGATCATTGCCACGATACTTTTCATGCATCGTCAGCTTGTCCAGCTCTCCAGTGATATGATTAGTGTCACCTGTATCCATATACCAATTTGTATCTACACCATATGACATGTCAGCAGCGGCTGCAACTTTTTTTCTTTGAGAATTGTCCTCAGCATAGCGAAAATCACAAGCTTTAGCTATGTGGTTTGTTCTTTTACAGATTTGGCACTTCCCTTCATATCCCTCATAGCCCTGGAAATTGCGCCCCCAATT
>NC_041385.1:753301092-753321563 GCF_002162155.2 Triticum dicoccoides
CTGGTAGTGGCCGCCACCTCCACCAGAATAGCTGCCACCGCCACCGTTGTGGTAGCCGCCGCCGCCCGGATAGCCGCCGCCACCACTGTTGTTTGGGTGGTAGCCATCGCCACTGCCCTGGTTGCCGCCGCTGTTGTGGTAGCCACCGCCACCACCGTACTGTCCTCCGCCTCCTCCGTACTGGCCGCCTCCACCACGAGATCCACCACCACCTCCACCACTCCGCTGGTTTTGGTAGGTTTTGGTGTTGCCCTGACGACCACGAGATGCAGTATTCGCCGATGACTTGAAGGATCCGGCGTTTGTTCCATGGAACATCTCGACCTGCTGATCGAAGTTTGCTACCATGGAGAAGAGGATGTTGACGGAGACCGGTTCTGTCCTTGCATCGAGCGCCGAGATAATGGGCTGGTATTCCATGTCCAACCCAGCGATGATGAAGGAGAGCAGTTCATCCTCGCCGATCGGCTTGCCCGCCGCTGCAAGTTCGTCGGAGAGGGCACACATGTGACCAAAGTATGCAGCCGCCGCTTGGGAGCCCTTCTGGGCGTTGGTGAGGGCGACTCATATGTTGTTGGCGCGTGAGAGAGACATGGCCGAGAACATGTTCCCAAGCGCTGTCCAGATCGCATGTGATTTCTCAAGCGAAGCAACTTGGACGAGAACTTCTTTCGATAGGTTTCTAAGGAGGTAACCGACGATTTGTTGGTCTTGGATGAGCCATTGGGAGTAGGCTGGGTTCACAACAACCAGATCCTTCCCTTCGGCGTTTTTGGTGGTAAGGTTTTTTGGTGGTTCTTCAATGGTTTGATCTAGGTAGCTGAAGAGGCTGGCACCCATGATCTGCGATCTTGCCTGTGCGCGCCATAAGATGTAATTGGTTCGGGTAAGTGGCTCGGAGGTGTTGTAGTTGAGGCTGGAGTTGATGGCGAAGGAAGAAGAAGACATGGCTGAAAGCGGGCTGGGGTTTTGGCGCAGGTGGAAGGAAGGTGGCTAGGGTTCTTGGCGCAGGCAGATCGATCTAGATGTGGCGGAAGAGGTTGCTCTGTATACCATGTAAAACTTTGGGTAAGCGTTCCTACTCCCAACAGGGGAGCCGCATAGGTTATATATTGATTGATGACTTGTGTTACAAGAGTTGGCAGAGTCTTATCTAACCAACAAGAGATATTACAGGAGATTTTAAACAGGAGATAGAAGGAGATACAACACCTAACTACTCCATCGAGATATAAGAGATACTCGGCCCAACAGCCTCATAACAATGTGTTTAACAGAAAGAAGCAAACTCTTGGTCCATGGGATGGCGATGGTGAACTTACTAACACGGTGAGTGAATGTGCACCACATTGCTAGTTCTATCTACCTTTGCATAGAAGAATTATCGATTATCTCTTCCGTTGTAGATCACTTTTGCCCCTTTAGAGATTGTGAAGGAAGTTTCAGGAACAAGCGGTACTTTTGGTGGAGATACTGTTTGACATCGCTTACTTTTGTCACTAATGTGAGGACATATGGACCTTTTGGAAAACCAAATGGTACTGCTTTCAGTGTCCCTCTTATGGACACTAACGTCGTGGGCTTCTTCGTGCGTGCTGGAAGACTTGTTAATGCGATAGGAGTTTATGCGCACCCTTCTGTTCAAAATTATTAGTACATACATTTTTCAAGAATAACTAGAGCTTTGGCCGGCATCTTATGGGTTGCCCTGGTCTCATGTATTACTACTTGTTTCCCTTTTTGAAATTATTGTCTGGAATGCATATCCTAGCCTCCTGTTTCTGACTAGATCAGCATCACCAATCTCACTGTACTAGTTTCTGAAGTGGGCAGACATAAACGGGAAAAGGAAGTCAAAGTACACCATAGAAGAGAAATGTTAGGCATTCAACTTTAATGTCAAACCAGGTATATTGTACTAGCACAAATATTCGAGATAGATGTACAATGAAGAGTGATAAAGTAAGGAGAACGTTGCACAACATTCACTGATCGAACAGCCTATCAAATGTGATAGTCTGATAGAATATTCATTCACGAAGTAATCTGTCAAATGCTAATAGTAATGTTTCACGCAGGCTGGGCCCAAAAGATCATCAAACTGTAGGCACCATCAACCTAAAGATAGCATCCATGACACTAAAAACACACCTTAAACTGAACATGACCGTTAATATTTGATAGCTCGCCATGTGCCACCTTAAATGCCGACTGAACTATTAAGATTAAAGAAAACTGCAAATAGCATTAAATCTGAAGACAAACATGGGGCAGCTTCGGATGGAGCATGTTGTCAGCCACAAGCCAGTTGCAGTACAGTACAAGGAAAACACCCAGTTTGCTAGCCCAATGGACTGCCCAGCCGGCTCCCAGCAAGGATCCGACGGCAAAAAACGTTGCATGCAAAATGCCCTGAATAGGCGAGTAGATAACATTTCATTCAGGCTGTAGAGACAGATAAGAGCTGTAAATTTTTTCGAAACCAGCGTTTGCATATAAGAGCTATAAAATTAAGGCCTTTGGCATGGACAGTTGGACTGGGAGATATTGGGATCGATGGATGTAAAAACTGGTTAAACATCCAGTGTTTTTGGACATCCAGCAACGGATGATTGGTGCCTACGATTTGATGGTCAGCCCACGTCCGACGTTTGTCCACAAATATTTGATTCTGTTCGTTTGGGACTAGGATTATGGATGCTTATATTTTTGGGCATCGAACAAACGATTCAGAAACACATATTCTATTTTTCTTAATTTGTATCTTTCCCTCTTTTTTTTCCCTTTTTTGGGGCAAAAGATAGCCAGCCTTTATTGATCAATGGCAATGTTCTTGAATTTCAAAATTTGTTCGAGAATTTAAAAAAATGTACACGTTTTCTAGAAAATGTACATAATTTCTATAATGTTCGTGAATTTGAAAAATATTCATGATTTTAAAAAATATTCACGAATTTGTAAAAAATGTTCACGAATTTGCAAACAATGTTCATGATTTTTTTAAATGTTCACAATTTCATAAAATGTTCATGATTCGAAAAATGTTCACAATTTCAAATATGTTCATGATTTAGAAAAGATATTCACTTTTTCGCAAAATCTTTACGAATTTGTAACAAATATTCGTTAATTTGTATCAAATTGTTTGGCAAGTTGAAAAATGTCCACAATTTGAGAAAATTTGTTCAAAAATTTGAAAGATGGCCGAAAAAAGAAAAGAAAAGAAAAAATATAGAGAAAAAAAGAAAAATAATATAAAAACAGAACATTAAAGAAAAAGTAACAAACTAAATGAAAACGAAAAACAAAAAAGGACATTGAAAGAAAAACCAGAAATAAAATAAAAATCAGGAAAAAAACATGGGGGAGAAATCCCTAAATGGGCCGGTCTAAAAAGCAGCGGAAGCTCTAAGGGGTTACACACCAACTTGTTATTTGGCGACCTACGTGCCAAATAGGAGTGGCCCTCCCAACCTCCCAGCTCCCACCGCTTTGGAGTTGCCCTAACCAAACCTGGTCATATGGGCCATGTCTTGCGGGTCAGGCACGTGCCAGGCACGACAGGCGAATAAAAGGATCGGGTTGGCTTTCGGCACACCATGGAACACGACTGAATCCTTGAAGCCAGGCCTTATGAATGGTCACAACAAGACACTTTTATTCTTTTTTATTTGGTTTAAAAAATATTTTTTTATTTTATGTACTTTTTTCTTATTTATTTTCCCTTAAATTCAAAATTTTAGACCAAAACGGCCAAGAAGACCGAAACGCAACGCAGACCGGCCCACAGCCTTGCCAGGCCGAGCGGGCCATAAGGCCGAATATCATCACTTCGCTAGTTCGCCCTCTTCTCCCCCAGCCTCCCAGCAGCCACCGCACCTCCCGCCTCAACAAATCTGCCCCTGCTCCCGTCCGCAGCCGCCAGCCCGCCATCATCTGTTGCCGGCTGTGCGCCCCTTCTCCCGGCCGCGGCCGCCATCATCTTCCTCCGGCAGCGCGCCCCTGCTCCTGGCCGCTTCTGCCGTCATCTGCTGCCGGCGGCGGCCCCCGCCACCTCCACGGCTCCACTCCCTGAACTATGCGACGCGTGTGGCAACCCCCTACAACAGCTGCGCGCGGGGCGCCCTCCTGGTGGACGACGACGCGTCCACGACCACGAGCCACACGGTCGTCGTGTTCAGAATGTGGCTAAAGTTCAGGTTGAACTGGATGCAAATTTGAGAGCATAGCGGCCAGGTATGGATGCTTTTCCCGTATGAACTTTATGTATCGCTTTACTGATTAGCTGAACCTATATTATATATCCATTGTTCCTAGATAATGCATAGCACGGGATTTGTCAGGATGGATTTACAAATTAGCTGAAGTCTCTTGTGCCTGTTGAACTGAACCTGGTATGAAACTGAACAGAAAACTGAACATAATAAACAGGTGGAAACATCTTAAATGTGCTCTTTTATCGGACAGTGGGCAGAGTCAGCACCTCTCCTGAACAGAAAGCAAAATTATCCCTGAGTAAATCCAACTGCACATCAACATATGGTTCACCAAAATGTAACCTCGGATTTGTGCCAAATACTAAAATCCAGTGCCAAATCAAATACAGAAACCAGAGTTCACCGCATAAGCGTGCATCCGCTAAGAAGTCGTTGATTGACCTCAGTTCACATGAAGGTTGTCCATTTTCCTGTTGCGCCGCTCATATGGAGTTTTCATTGCCGTCCTCGCTAGCAAATGGTTCTTCTTCATTGTCAATGGCTATGATTGACACTGTGTACTCTTGTCCGATCACAATCCTAAAAGTATTATGCGTTTTTCATCACAAGAAATGCTAATGATGTTAAAAGGCGTGGCACATCCTACAAAAATGCAGTGTGTAAGTATATATGATGCAGAGGTCAACACTCAACACCGCGAATCCTTAGTCGATCAGAATTTTCTTAAGCCCTGGTCAAATCTCATATGAACTTAGCCAGTGGATTAGTCTACAAATTCACTCTTTTTTTTTTTTTGCCTTCGTGCCAAAAGTCTATTGTGTTTTACTATGTGACAGAGATCTAACAGTTGACCGTCAACAAAATAAACAAATAACATGAAATGGGTTACCTTCTTGACCCCATGAAACGTCCGAGACCCCAAATAGCTCCACCAGAGCCAAAGTTAACGATTCTCTCCAGCCTAGGAACCATGCAGAAATCACTTGCAAAAAAGAAAACCAAAAACATCAGTAAGGAGCAGAGGTGAGAGCAAAGTAAACATATGGTTCATAAGGGTAAATTTCTTTTGTTTTGTGTGGTTTGGGTTGTGTAAGCGTTAAATGGCAAAAGCACGTTTGAACCTGTTTTTGTTTCTTGGATGCTGTATTATTTGACAGTGGAACCTGACCCGAAAGTCGGATGAAAAAAGTTAATATGTGCAAACTAGGCACCTATATTAAGTTATGAGGATGTTAATTGACACATTTTCAGGATTAAATTCAAAAAGGCCTAGCCAATATGATACCTGAATTCAGCGGAGCTCCAGAAATGAAGAGAGCCATCTCTTGAACCTGTAATTAGATATGAGCTATCGGGAAAGGCCATGACAGAAATTACCGGAGATATGAAAGCTTGCATCGTATGAACACAAGCCTTTTCCTCCATGTCCCATATCTGTTAGACAACAAAAGCGCATGCACTATTATTAGCAACGTTACGCTTGTACGATATCATTGTATTTGTCAATGATAATGGCATACCTTAGCGGTGTGGTCGTCAGAGCCAGTAATCAAATATTGTCGATCATTAGATTTGAAGAAATCGAGACAGTTCACTTTGTCCTGATGCCCAGACAAAGTATACTTTGATTCGGGAGAATCGACGCTCCAAACCTGAACATCAAGTATACGAATTGCAATTAAAAGTTTTTGAATTATTATTCTCCAAGTCCCTCTATCATACGGTGCACATTCCAACAACTAAGCTATTGTAGCCAAACTGATCGGTTGGCAAAAAGGAGAAACCCATATATACCTTTACTGTTTGATCATCTGAAGCACTTGCAAACATATTGGAGTCCACTGGGTTAAATGCGACTTGCTGTATAGTATCGGAGTGTTCTTGCATGAATGATTGTGTGCACTCCCAGCCGTTGTCCCAGTCCCAGAGCTTCATATCACAATGAGCCGATGACAATACATATGGGCGGGTTGGATGGACGGCCATTGATGTGATGAAGCAATCACTGGCGGCTCTGAAACTCCTGAGTTTTTGTATTTTGTTGTCGTAATTGTACACATGGATCACACCATCAGATGTCCCAGCCACAAACCATTTCTTTCTTGAGATAACCTTAACAGAATGAACTGTATTGAGAAGAGTGATCGTCGTATTAGCATGCAGTATATGATGATGGAAATTAGGGAACTTCCAGAAATATAGGCATGCCTTTATTCGACAATGAGTAAGAGGGCATGATTGACTCCTTTGACACATTAAATGAATCCGTCCGTCTCTGCCGATAAATACAAATGACAGCGTCAGTTGAATGCAGACCAAGTTTTCATTTGCTAATACAAATTGAGCTTTTATGCGATATGCATTTGACAACGGTAATCGGAAAACCATCATGGAAAAATATATCGTTACAGCCGTAGCATCCGGTATCACCAAAAGGAAAAACATCACCCTTCTTCGATGACAACAAACTTCAGCAATCGGCAAAAATAATATGTGTGATACTACTGCAAGTACATGGTAGTATTTAATATAGAAGATAAAATGCATTAACTTGCCTGCGGGTCATAGTTCCATACGCAAACATCTCCATGCTGATGACTTGTTACAATGCTGTGTGACAATAATATATTTATCATAATGCACATTCATTTGAACGGAGGGAATTAATATTCTGGTGCCCAGATTATATATGCTATTCACTCACCATGGCTCGGTGGGCTGTGCATCAAGGGAGCACAGCATGCCATGAGTATTCTTCAGGGATATTATCCATTGATCCTGATCCAACAGAAGACAGGGTCAACATTAGAAAGAAAAAACAAGTTCAAAATTGGAGATGTATGCAGCCGAAAAGAGAACTCCGTACCTTTAGTCTTCTTGAGATTGTCTGCTACATCGTACGTAGTTCCAATTAATACGATCAGTAAAGAAAATGCATGAAATGGAAGATAACAAAAAGACCATGTGCAGAGACGGACATTACATCTTTTCCGAATGGTAAATATTGATTAGAAAATGACTGACCTCTGATGTTGTCTGTCCTTGTGAAGCAAAAACAGTTTTCAGCATCACCTCACGCACTGCATTCCCTGACACTTTAGCTTCGTCGAAAAACTTATCATACTTAGATTGGTCTCTCAAAGTAGGGATGCTTTTATCCCCTGACAGATTGCTCTGCAGGATTAGATCGTACTCCATTTCTTCTGGTAGCCTCTCTTGCTGTTGCGCTGTAACAACGAGAGTGTAAGTAGAGGACTTGGGAGGCACAATGCCATATAGTGGGAGACTTGCGAAGCAACGCCAAGGCTTGATGCTCTTAATCACAAGCCTGAATACTGCGTGTTCATCTGTGTTGGGTTCGACAGGGAAGCGAAGCTCGACAAGGTAGACGTCAAGTAGCTCCTGCGGAACAACAACTCATGTTGTCAAACGAATTTTTATAGTCAACTTCTTGGTGGATACTCCATATGGATGTATCAAATTTGGTCAAGGAATTCTATAACAAGGTAAATATTTTTCGTTTTCATAACTAAATTGACCTCATCCGAAAGCTACGAGCAACCAACAACAAAAGTAAAGGGAAAACACAGAAGCTCAAAATTTAAACATACCATTGTTCCCGCGCTTTCTGTTTCAGTAAGCCGATCAATTACATATTGTGTACTAGTTGGCCTTCTCTTAGGATTGCGCTCAGTGCACTGTAATGCTATCTCAGTGCATACTCTTACTTGTTGTCTCTGTGATTTCTCCAACCTATTGCTCCAACTTTCAAGTACCTGTAAATTTGCAATTATGAATTAGCATTTATTTTATAAAGAAATTTTTATTAGTGCATCAACATAATGCATAGGACACCTGACCTCGGCAACAACACTACATCAAAGGGATGTTGAGGATGCACACATTAAAAAAAGAACATAAAGAGAGAACAGAGAAAGAAAACATGATGGTTTCCTGTCATGCGGCCCTGCAACAATAATTCTCAACTCCAACCTCCTATTTTTTGAACAACACCAGGCATCAAGAGAGGTCATCCAAAGCAAGGCCTTCAACAATGGAACAGCGTGCCAAACATCGTCGTTGTCATCCATCCACTAAAGGTCAGATCAGGATTTTCATCAAGAGAGGTCAAAAGAATTCTAAGCACCGCCTTCGACAGAGAGACAGCACATGCATCGTCATTACGAGGTGTAACCAATTAAGGCCTGACCTAGAGTTAATATTTAAAAGACAACATTGTTTATAAGATTAAAAACTGAGTAGGTTTATTACATTATGTGAGTAGAGTGTTTTGGAGCTCAGGCTCCATGGAGCCACCTTTTTTTGATAAATTTGGAAGTCAAATTTTAAAGTTTCAAGTTTCAACAAATTCTCAAAACAATTCCACATATACATAGGGATGTATTCTACATGTGTGTAAAGTTTCATCATGAAACCCTGTAACGTATGAGCTAAAAAAACAAATTCATGGAGGCTAAAAACCTACAAATTTGTTTTTTCGTCTGTCGCCCACATGTTAAAGTATCTCGTCACGAACATGTACTGTTCACTATTAAAATCCACTGATTTATCCTTTTTTGTAGCTCACATGTTAAAGTATCTCATCACAAGACTTGATAAAACTCTCATACCTTCATTTTGTTTCTCCCATCGTCCATAATGAAAGAACAAAATATCCTAGTATTATTATTTTTTGTTCAGTTGGAGGTAGGGGGTGGGTTGACTTCCGAACTTGGCCTATATGTCCGTACAATTTATGTCAATTATCCAATCTAACCCAAGCTACACTAATGCTAATTAGTTTTCTACAGCGTTCTTGTTTAGAACTTGGGTGAATTTACCCCTTTTCAAAAGTGTATGTCCATGGCTGAGATGCGGAAGGAGCCCCTGGTTTGTGTCCATGGCTGAGATGCGGAAGGAGCCTGTGGTTTGCCAAGTCATTTCTATAAAAAGGAACCATTTTTAGAGGGTTATTTGCACTGAATCTAGAAGTTAGCGTCATGGCGTAGAAGGTTTCATAGTTGGAGTTGATCAAGCAATGTAGCTTAGTGTCTAAATAGTACAAAATATATCCTTAAAAATTGCATTAGTCACAATAAAAGCACATGCAATTATATAAAATAAAGCTTTTATCCGGGGATTGCCCGTTGTCCTTACTTCCTCAACATCACTATAACCTTTTTCTCCGGTCAGTATCTCCGTGATTATTACTCCAAGACTGTACAAGTCATATTTATGTGTAATTACGCGGTCGCTGAATTCTGGTGCTAGATATCCACTTCATGAAAAGGAGCAAAATGATCAATTAATGTGCAGACATAGTGCATATAAATCATTGCTAGCAAGAAGGGCCGAGTTTTCAAATAGCTTAGCTAGCTTACAGGGTTCCAGCAATTGTTGTAGCAATAGTGCGGGTTTGGTCTTCCTGAAAGCACCTTGATAGGCCAAAGTCACCAATTTTCGGCACCATTTTAGCATCCATGAGGATATTTGCTGGTTTAAGATCAAGGTGAACAATACCATTTCTGTGAAGGTAATTCAATCCTTCACAGATTCCTTTTATTATTTTGTAGCGATCTCTCCACTCAAGTCCACTGGACGCAACTACATAAATCGCACAGAAGAAAGGTGGTTAGTATCTGGAATGAAGTCCTTGATATTCGAACTGTAGTTAGTACATGACATGACATGTTTGAGTGTTCATGAACCAAATAAACTTAAGTAAGGAAAATCAAGGTCCTACCGGAGATATAGTTACAAAGATCCCCCTTGGGTAGAAACTCAAAGCAGAGTATTCTTTCTTGTATGTCAGCCATGACAAAATTGCCTTCATGCATGGCTACTTGCCCTTGTGTGTCGCAACAATATCCTAAAAAGCGTACAACATTTCTGTGCTTCACCTTCATCAGACATTGAATCTCCGTCTGGAATTTATTCTCGTACAAATACGTGTTGGACAGCTTCTTCACAGCAACCATGCCATTGTCAAGGACCCCCTGTAGTGCAAGCATGCCTTGCCACTTAGATTAACTGTGACTAAGGCAAGTAAGACCAGGCCAGTTTAGAATTTCCTTACCTTATAAACCACCGCAAATCCGCCACGTCCAATTTCATGGTCAGCAGAGAAACTCTTTGTAATGTCTTGTAAAAGTGGTAATTGCAAAGCCTTTGGTTCTTTGGTTTCATCCAACAGCATGCTCTCCAGGTCCACTCGGGCACTAGTTTGGCGATCCATTCTCGATGAATTATCACAGTAGCCTTGAAACAAGAACAAGCACATTAATCAGAGTCCACCAGACCCAGCTTCCACAACTACTCACATAACCATGAAATACATAATCGGAAAATCTGACGCATGGCTGTGTGCGTTAGTGGAGGAGAACGAACAGAGTCTGAGGAAGAAGGGAGAAGAAAAAATGGCGAAGGGGAGGGCTCAGTGGTATCGGATGTGTAAAACCGGGCAGGGGATGGTTTGACTGCTTCGCGTCAACAGCCCGCCTCACCAAGAGCAATGAAATATGGTCTGAGGAAGCGATGAGAAAGAAGGGAGAGAGGGAGGTGACGACAACAACTAGGATGGGAGAGGCACGGAGGAAGAAGGGATGAGTGATGGTTGTGTGGTAAAGCTACGTCACGAATCCCGCATTATAGACTTATAGTACTCCTTTTACATAGATAGTCAGAGGGTGGTCACTCTTCTATTTTGCAAGTAGAAAAACTTTGATCTATATGAGAAACTTCAATAGCTATGGTTTGTATTTTCTCAATGGACAAATATTGTAAAATACTTATAATTTTTTAACAAGTTTTATTTTTCTAAAAGGAGGATAACCCCAGCCTCTACATTGATTGATGCACACAACTTCAACATATTTATGAAACGCAGCAAACATATATCTCCCTCTTTCATGCATACAGTCAAAATCAGTTCAGTTTTGCTAATTACCCCTTGGCCAAAAATTGCTTTATTGAAAGCGTACAAATTTAGCAAAAACATAACTGCATTTTTAGTCTACGGGCTTATATATGGAATGAGCTGAGAATGAGGATGGTTATATGTTGAGATCTACACGCTTAGAAGAATGAATGAGATTTTATGGAACACACCAATGTAGCTAGCATATATCTTCCTCCCATGAACTCAAAATTGTGGTTTCACCATCCGTGATGACCGGCAGCTAGCTATTGGCTCTCTTCCACGCGATTGGCAGCATAACCACAAGATGTTCGCAGAGAATTAATGGTAAACATAGGGCTGCTGTGCTGAAACAGGCATGTGAATGAATGTTGCAAATCATCCTAACCACACAATGAAGAAGCCGGGTACACTTAAATTCAATATTGTAATCATGTGGAGAAAGCCTTTGCAACAACACCCAAATTAAGTATCTGGAGAAGAAATTACCTGGAGAAGAAACCCGGGTGTGTAGTTATGAAGGCAAGTTTCAGATCTTGTTCGCCTTTGGGCGAGGGTTCGTTTATGAAGCCATCAAAGGGAGGAAAGAGACATGATGTCTAAATCCCTCATCCAACTATCAACACACAGTATTTAGTTATGCAGGGAGGACGAAGCATTTGGATATACTTTAGTTGACTCTAGATATGTGGGTATGTGATGTAGTGACCGGCTGCACCTCCATAACCAGCTAAGACAGCATTATCTCAACGGAGAACTCAACATGGGCGATCAAGTCTCTGAGTATATTGGTTTCTAGCTGTCCATCTCTGCATAGTAGAGACATTCAAAATCCAGCTTGTGTACTACTCCCACCATTGCTTTTTAGACATATTTTGAACTTTTGGTCAACAATTATTTCATTAATATGTGATTCACGTGATACAAAACACATTTATAAATAAGTACTTTTGGGTAGGAATCTAATGATAAAAACTTATATATTGGTAGGAATCTAACATTGTCTTAGTGAATGAAAAGATGCCCTACAAAAGAAATGAAATGAAGGAAGTATGAAGCAGTTTCCATGTTTTACGGATGTTCTCTTGTCCATCTGATTTGTGCATATATATATAGGGTTCCCGGACAAGGCAATAGGTCCTCTCCATTTCTTCAATATCATAAATGAGGTGGGACTTTCTTAGTCTCTTGCAAATAATTTCAGATCTTCCAAATGGAAGACCTATTGCCTCGTCCAGTTTCTCCGGCAACAACAACGTACATCGCAATCCCCAACAGCATAGCCCGGGTTTTTTTTTTTTTTTTGAGATACGCACTTTGATCTTCAAAATCTCTTTGGTACTCCTAGATCCTAAGCTTAATTCACATGCAAGTCCCAACTAAATATCAGCAGCTCTTTGCACGCGGCACAGCTCCCCAGTCTAGTAGCGAGGACCGAATATAGTGCGATGTTCCCCTTACGCCGCACGCTCCTTGAGCTCCAGCTTAGTGCTCATCATGCCACGAGCAGTGAACAGAGGGTGTTGACTTTGCAAAAATAAGTGGGTATTATTCTGTCCTGTCACGTCACACGGGTATGCCAGACTCCACCACCACAAGTTTTAATTAAGGCCGTTCAAATCGAATATCTTACCTCGAACCTGCAAATGCAATAACCTAAGCAAGATGCTTGTGCCATGGTGTGCATCGATAGTTGTAACCAACTTGCTAATGGCATCAAAGTCCATGTGTTGAGCGGTGGCATTGTCAACTTAGAAGGATGACTTGATATATATCGGAAATCTCTTAGAATATTTGTTGCTAGCTGTCAGTCTGAATAGTAGTAGCTTCAGAATGTCCAGCTTGTCTACTACCGCGTCCATTATTTTTAGACATATTTTGATTGTGATCACAAACTTTCATCAACAATAGTTATGTTGATATGTAATTTACATGATACAAATCCCTTTTATAAATAGAGCAGCACTTTGGATATTAATCAATTAATAGAAAACTATATCATATTAACCGTGTACCAATTATGTATTTTAATCAAAACATTTTCTGAAGGAATTAAAAGATGCCAACAAAACGAATCCCACAGCATACTTGCTTTTAGCGATGTTCTATTGTCCATCTGATCTGCGCATGTTATAGTATTTGAACAAGAAACACTCTATTCCCTGTAATATTTTTTTCTCAGTCTGAAATCTTATTGGCCATGGTTTGAACAATGAACATGTTGGAAGATCTGAGATTATTCTCAAGCGACTGAGAAGGTCCCATCTCATTTATGAAGTTGGGAGAGAAGAGTTAAGTCAATCCAAAAAGAAAAGGAGGAGTATGCATGTTTTGTGTATTTGCATGTACGGTATCTATGGCTAATATGCATCTTGTTTTATGCTGTTGATTAGGTCTCGCATGAGCGCAATATGTAAGGTATCTACATACTGGCGTTTCTGGATTTAATTTTTCTTCAACTTCAATTACTAAACCCTACTTACGAGTTTCATTGGTTGATGTTTTATTAGTTTGTTAAATCATCAGCGTTTTTGTGGGATTTTCTTGTCATTTTGTTCTCCTTTTCCGATTAACCCATCATCATGTAATTTTAATATATGACAGGTTGATGCATTGCCATGCGAAGACCGAAGGGCAGTCACATGGGCAGTGTTAATATATGCGAGCAGTTTGCAGCGCAGTGTTACTTCGTATAGTCACATGGCCGCGTCAGAGTCTACCACATCAAGTGTTAAGTCCAGTGAAATAGAATATGTTCGCTGTCATGAAAAAGTCAACCAACCATGAACGGGACTGCTACAAAATTGCATTCCCCCATCCTCTTCCAAACGCGAAGCTTCCCCACATCCTATAGCCATGGCCGCCAAGAACCCTTCCTATGTCCAAAGCATTCCTCTTCAGCAAGTCATGGAGCAAAAGGAGCTTCGCTTGCACTTGTACGTATTCCAGCAATGGAGCAAAGGGCCTCGCCAGAACCAGCGAGTTATAACGGACTTGCATCTCCCCAATTCGAGTTATTTACTCAAAACCACCACATTATAGGCTAGGATAACAGATTAGTACCACATTTGAGGCAGGGCACAAAAAACCACCAACATTGCGCCTAACCTATAACGCGGAGCACTGATACTCGGATTTGGTCGCGAAAACAGCGGATCTGACCGGTTGGGCCCATCTGTCGGGCCGATGTGGCATGCCTACATGTACAAATTGCTGAGGTGGACAAGGGTCCCATCTGTCAATGACTAGAGTGGTTATTTATTTCCTTTTTTTTTCTTTTTTACTTCCACCTCCATCTTCATGGGCATTTAAACAAGCACGTTCTGGGCATTGCCCATCTCGTCATTGTGGTCACCGCAGGATAGGAGCAGGTCGGTGCGAGCTCAGCCGGGCCGCCGCCTGCGGACAGGACGCCGTCAAGGACGCCAGACATTGAGTCATGGAGCTTCCCTTGCCTTCCATCGTGCATACAGCAAGTGTGGCGCACAGCCCAGCCATGGCGCGGGGCGAGCATCCTAGCCATGGCGCTCGGCCTGGAGCGCGGCGAATCAGCGCCCTCCGATAGCGCGTCGACGGCCGTTGGACCAGGAGTGGCACTCGGCCTCAAGACGCCTCCCAGCACGCCCGGCCGCGCCTTTGGCACTGGCGCCCGTGAAGCCCTTGGCGCGGCCATGGACGGCTAGCCCCAGCGGCGCGGTGGTGCCCGATTCACCACCTTGCTGGCCGTCTTGTGGACCAGTTCCCGAGCAGTCGGCCGTCGTGTCGTTCTTCCTCAGCTCCGTCGTTCACGTACAGCGGCCATGTGCGGCGCAAGAAGGACGGCCCCAACGTCCACGGCGGAGCACGCGCTGGCGGCGCTGTGCAGAGAGGCTGTGCACGGCGGCTGGCGACGCTGCGGCACGCTGGAACTGCTACGCACGGCGGTGCGCAGGGAGCTCCTGGCCGCGCCCGAGCTGGCGCGCACGCCGTGAAGGGCATGTCCGGCCGCCCGACGAACCGTCCTTGCTGGCAGCCTGATTGCCGACGAGCCGCTGGCTTCGTGTCCGCGGGGCCTCCCCTGGTCACTGCACTTTGCCCCGTGCTCCAGACGCGTCAAGCTCATCGCCATGCCTGCAAGAAAGAGCTGCTCGACAGCCGCTCAGAAGCTGTTTGATGAAATGCCCCATAGAAATAGAGATGTGAAGATGACTGCTTACTCAATGACAGGTGGGGCCCACGTCTTATTTGCCACACCAGCCGGTCAAACTTTTTTAGTCTTCGCCACGTCAGCCCGACAGGTGGGGCCTACCTGTCTGGTTCGCTGTTTTCTCCTCTCCAAGCTCCATTTTTCTCAATATTTGTCTAGGTTTAGCGGTCCGTCACGTCTCGTCCCCGTCTTCACCGCCGTCGATCGCCCGCGCCGATCTCATCGCCGGCACCACCGTGTTGAGCCTCTTGTTCTTATCTTCTTTCTGAAAGGAAAAAAAACTCTTACTTGTATGTTTATATAGATACTTGTATAATTTTCTTACTTTTATTATTGCATCTTATATAGTGCGATGGTTTTGGTATCCGCCCCGTCGGCCCTCGTCCTGTCTATGATTCAGATGTGGTATATATTATCTTTTCATAACTATTGGTTCATTTATTGTTTATGACAATTATGCCGACCAACGTGACATAGATTTTATTTATCTAGGAGGTTGTTGAACTGGAAATTCCAACCGACCCTATTGTCGAGAGGTTAAATTTAGTTGAAGAAGAAAACAATTTGTTGAAGGAAAAAATTAGAAAAATTGAGGAGGAGAAGATGATATTGGAGTTGCATGTTGCGGATGTCGTCGATGATCACAAGATCAAGATGGATGCAATGCGCTTGAAGATTAGAAAGATTAGAAAATATGCCATTCATACCGAGGCTTGGTATCATTATGCCGTTGGATCAGTTGTTACATTGGTTGCATTATGATCGCATTTGTTTTCGCATTGAAATGTTTTACATAGTTTCAGTGTATGGTTTAATTGATTTAGATGCTCTGCAGAGCTTTATGTTGTTAGATGAGAACTATGTATGTACTTTGGTTTTAATGTGATGATGAACTTCTATTAATTTGGTCACTTAATTATATAATGCACGCAGATGAACCGGCAATGGATGTACGGTTCAAGACACACCTCCGAGTACATTAAGGGCGTGCATGATTTTCTCGAAGTGGCTGAGGCAAACAAGCAGAATGGTTTTATGTGTTGTCCATGCCCTGTATGTGGGAATACAAAGTCTTACTCTGACCGGAAAATCCTCCACACCCACCTGCTTTACAAGGGTTTCATGCCACACTATAATGTTTGGATGAGGCACGGAGAAATAGGGGTTATGATGGAAGATGGCGAGAAGAAGAGTATGATGACAACTATGTGCCCCCTGAATACGGTGATGCTCCTGAAGATCAAGAGGAACCAGACGATGTGCACGATGATGCTGCAACGGGCGAAGCTGCTGAAGATCAAGAGGAACCAGACGATGTGCCCGATGATGATGATCTCCGCCGGGTCATTGTCGATGCAAGGACGCAATGCGAAAGTCAAAAGGAGAAGCTGAAGATCGATCGCATGCTAGAGGACCACAAAAAAGGGTTGTACCCCAATTGCGAAGATGGCAACACAAAGCTGGGTACCGTACTGGAATTGCTGCAGTGGAAGGCAGAGAATGCTATGCCTGATAAAGGATTTGAGAAGCTACTTAAAATATTGAAGAAGAAGCTTCCAAAGGATAACGAATTGCCCGATAGTACATACGCAGCAAAGAAGGTCGTATGCCCTCTAGGATTGGAGGTGCAGAAGATACATGCATGCCCTAATGACTGCATCCTGTTCCGCGGTGCATACAAGGATCTGAACGCATGCCCGGTATGCGGTGCATTACGGTATAAGATCAGACGAGATGACCCTGGTGATGTTGACGGCGAGCCCCCCAGGAAGAGGGTTCCTGCGAAGGTGATGTGGTATGCTCCTATAATACCACGGTTGAAACGTCTGTTCAGAAACGGAGAGCATGCCAAGTTGATGTGATGGCACAGTGAGGACCGTAAGAAAGACGGGAAGTTGAGAGCACCCGCTGACGGGTCGCAGTGGAGAAAAATCGAGAGAAAGTACTGGGATGAGTTTGCAAGCGAGCCAAGGAACGTATGGTTTGCTTTAAGCGCGGATGGCATTAATCCTTTCGGGGAGCAGAGCAGCAATCACAGCACCTGGCCCGTCACTCTATGTATGTATAACCTTCCTCCTTGGATGTGCATGAAGCGGAAGTTCATTATGATGCCAGTTCTCATCCAAGGCCCTAAGCAACCCGGCAATGACATTGATGTGTACCTAAGACCATTAGTTGAAGAACTTTTAGAGCTGTGGAATGGAAACGGTGTACGTACGTGGGATGAGCACAAACAGGAGGAATTTAACCTAAAGGCGTTGCTGTTCATGACCATCAACGATTGGCCCGCTCTCAGTAACCTTTCAGGACAGACAAACAAGGGATATCACGCATGCACGCACTGTTTACTTGACACCGATAGTATATACCTGGCAAGCTGCAGGAAGAATGTGTACCTGGGCCATCGTCAATTTCTTCCGACCAACCATCAATGTCGAAAGAAAGGCAAGCATTTCAAAGGCGAGGCAGATCACCGGAAGAAGCCCGCCATGCGTACCGATGATCACGTACTTGCTATGGTCAATGATTGACACGTAATATTTGGAAAGGGTCCCGGCAGACTAGCTGTTCCGAGTGACGCTGCGGGACACGCACCCATGTGGAAGAAGAAATCTATATTTTGGGACCTACCCTACTGGAAAGACCTAGAGGTCCGCTCTTTGATCGACGTGATGCACGTGACAAAGAACCTTTGCGTGAACCTGCTAGGCTTCTTGGGCGTGTATGGGAAGACAAAAGATACAGCTGAGGCACGGGATGACCTGCAACGTTTGCACGAAAAAGACGACATGCCTCCAAAGGAGTATGAAGGTCCTGCCAGCTATGCTCTTACCAAAGAAGAGAAGGAAATCTTCTTTGAATGCCTGCTTAGTATGAAGGTCCCGACTGGCTTCTCGTCGAATATAAAAGGAATAATAAATATGGCAGAGAAAAAGTTTCAGAACCTAAAGTCTCATGACTGCCACGTGATTATGACGCAACTGCTTCCGGTTGCATTGAGGGGGCTTCTACCGGAAAATGTCCGATTAGCCATTGTGAAGCTATGTGCATTCCTCAATGCAATATCTCAGAAGGTGATCGATCCAGAAATCATACCAAGGCTAAGGAGTGATGTGGTGCAATGTCTTGTCAGTTTCGAACTGGTGTTCCCACCATCCATCTTCAATATCATGACGCACGTCCTAGTTCATCTAGTTGACGAGATTGTCATTCTGGGCCCCGTATTTCTACACAATATGTACCCCTTTGAGAGGTTCATGGGAGTCCTAAAGAAATATGTCCGTAACCACGCTACGCCAGAAGGAAGCATCTCCATGGGCCATCAAACAGAGGATGTCATCGGGTTTTGTGTTGACTTCATTCCTGGCCTTAAGAAGATAGGTCTTCCTAAATCGCGGTATGAGGGGAGACTGACTGGAAAAGGCACGCTTGGAAGGGACTCAATAATATGCAGGTATAGATATTCTTGGTCTCAAGCACACTACACAGTTCTATAGAACTCTACCTTGGTGACCCCGTATGTCGATGAACACAAGAACAGTCTGCGCTCCAAACACCCGGAGCAGTGCGATGACTGGATTACATGTGAACACATCAGGACTTTCAGCAGTTGGTTGGAAGCACGTATCAGAGGTGACAACACTGTTTGTGATGAGCTGTACTTGTTATCCAGGGGACCATCTTTGACTGTATTGATTTGGAAAGGATACGAGATAAATGAGAATACATTTTACACGATTGACCAAGATCAAAAGAGCACCAACCAAAACAGCGGTGTCCGCTTTGATGCAACAACCGAGAGGGGAAATGACACATATTATGGTTACATAGTGGACATATGGGAACTTGACTACGGACATGATTTTAAGGTCCCTTTGTTTAAGTGCAAATGGGTCAACGTGTCAGGAGGCGGGGTACAGGTAGACCCACAGTACGGAATGGCAACAGTGGATCTGAAAAATCTTGGGTACACTGACGAACCGTTCGTCCTAGCCAATGATGTGGCACAGGTTATCTATGTGAAGGACATGTCTACCAGACCGAGAAAGAGAAAAGATAAGGAAGCGAATACATCATACGATGAGCCAAAGCGCCACATAGTTCTTTCAGGAAAAAGGGACATCGTGGGAGTGGAGGACAAGACAGACATGTCTGAAGATTATGAAAAGTTTCATGAAATTCCTCCCTTTAAAGTCAAGGCTGACCCCAGCATCCTGATAAACGATGAAGATTATCCATGGTTACGGCGCAATAAGCAAATGACACAAGCGAAGAAAAAGTAAAGACTTTCTCCCGCAACTATTATGATGATACCATGCCAACTTTGTAACTGATGAGTATGATACCATTGTCCGTTTTGTACATGCACATGCTATGTGTGGGTCAATTTATGATACCATGCGAACTTTCAACTTTTTCAGAGTTCATTTGAAATGCTTTAATGTCTTATGGTTCGGCCCTCGTAATAATTAAAAATAGCAACAATAAGTATTTTGTTGTAAGTAGAAAAAAAATAAAATAAATAAAGCAAGAAAGAAAACAAAAAAACAAAAAAAGTGAAAAGTTTATAATTTTCCGAAAACTAAAAGCAAAAAGAAATAAAAAATAAAGCAAAAAACAAAAGAAAATAAATAATGCAGAAAAAAAAACAAAAAACAACAATAAGTATTTTGTTGTAAGTAGAAACAAAATAAAATAAATAAAGCAAGAAAGAAAAAAACAAAAAAAGTGGAAAGTTTATAATTTTCCTAAAACTAAAAGCAAAAAGAATTAAAAAATAAAGCAAAAAACAAAAGAAAATAAATAATGCAGAAAACAAAACAAAAAAACTGGAAAAAAAATAAAAATAGCAACAATAAGTAAAGAAAACAAAAAAACAAAAAAAATGCCCCCTACTGGGCACCCACGGCCTAAATACGACTTGAATCCCTACTTTGGGCCAGGATTCAGGCCCGCAGTAGGCCCAGAAGGCCCATCAGGCAATGCAGTAGCAAGTAGGCTCATAAGCCTGCAGTAGAGAGGAGTTCAAGAGGGGTGCGGCAGTGGGGCTTATAAACCACTGCGCGCCCCTCTCAACTAGCGAGGTGGGACTAAAGGCCGCAGCTTCCCGCCCTTTGGGCTGCCGAAAAGAGGCCTTTGATCCCGGTTGGTG
>NC_041385.1:753321897-753365919 GCF_002162155.2 Triticum dicoccoides
TTTGTTCATATATATATATATAATGTATATGTGTATGTATGTGGCTATGTGTATGTAATGTTCAAAAATTGTTCAGAGCATGTTTTTGTTCATATATGTATTTATTGTTCATATGTGTATTAATGTTTTCATATATGCAAAAGATAGATTTTTAGAAAAGTTAGGTTTTTTTTTCTGTTCATAGATTTTTTTTGGTGATATTAATTATTGTAGAATATGCAAATGTTTGTATATTCATATTGAAGAAAGGAATAGAGGAGAAAGAAGAAATTCTATTTTTTCTTCTTTCTCCTCTATTCCTTTCTTCTTCTCCTCTTTGTTTTCTTTTTTTTCTTCTTCCTTCTTCCTTCTTTTTTTTTCTTCCTTTTCCTTAATTATTTTCCTTTCTCGAGGGAGAAGAAGAAAAAGAAGAGGAGAAGAAGAAAGAAAGGAATAGAGGAGAAAGAAGAAACTTCAACACGAGCTAGGGGGTGGTACCGATACCCCCTCCCCGATAACATTATTTTCCCATGTATATGTATGTCGCGTCGTTGTCGATATAACCCCTTCTAGATAACTTCGACATGAGGGGCGGTCGATATATATATACCCCCTCTCAACCGTGATAACTCATACAACTGCAGCACCCCCTCGGCCCTCTCGCTCGACCAAAACTCTCGAGGACACCCAAACCCTAGAGAGAAAACGATGTTGGTCTCCTACCCCCTCCCGCCGCGCCCCTACCCGACAAATTAACTCTCTCGAGGCCACCCAAGTTTATCAAGTTAAAAGAGCGTTATCGTCGAGGCCACCCCAAACCCTTGAAGCGTTGTGTCGAGGCCACTAACATGATTCCTTATTCTGATTAGCTAGCTAGTTCTACGTTTGCCACTAATATATATACCATGTTTGAATAATAATTGACATGTTGTAAATATTTGCAGAAACTATGGAGCACTCCCGAGACGAAGAAACAGAAGCGATGTTGGGAGACATAATCGCAAATGGATCAAGTGATGATGTTGCGTCATTTCTCGTCGACACCGTTGGTCAGCTAGATGAAGAAGATGGCTATGTTTATGATGGTGGCTTCGACCCATTAATGCTGGTACAAGAGGAGGACTATGTTCATGATGGCTCCGGTGACACAATGGAGGTACAAGACGAAGGAGACCGTGCTGACTGCTCCGGTGACCGAACCGAGTCCGGGCAGGTATATATATATTAGTTAAGCCCGTGCTGACTAGTTAATTGATGCATCCATTGTTTTGGTATATGTGCACATATTAATTACTGTCGTCTTTCTTCCTTATAATTTCTAGCCCTCCAGATCGAGCACAACTTTGGTAAGGAGACGAGGCCCGAAGAAAAAGTTGAGCTCGGATGAAAAGTTTGAGATCATAGAAATCGCGCCCGACGGCGAACCGATTGAACCCATCCGGACAAGGAAGGCATTTTCTGCTCAGTGCGGGGTTCTTGTTAGGGACAGGATCCCGATCAGCATCCAGCAATGGTATAAGCCTGCTAAGGATGAAGACGCTGAGGTGTCTCATGTCAATGATATGCAGAAAGAAGATCTTTGGACTGAGCTGAAGGCAAATTTCACCCTACCGCCATAGGAGGATCCGGAGAAGTCAGTTAAAGAGCAATTAATCAAGTCTTGTGCTCTTAAGAAGATGGCAGGCCTAATGAGGAGGTGGAGGAAAGAGCTGAACCAGTTTGTTAAGGAAAAAAATACACCCGAATTCATCGGCAAATATGAGAAGATCAAAGATCACTGGCCCGCATTTGTGGCCCACAAGACATCGGAAAAGAGTAAGAAGATGTCGGAGACAAACAAGAAAAATGCTGCAAAGAAGAAGCTTCACCATCGCACAGGGTCAGGTGGCTACCTCAAAGCCCAGCCTAAGTGGTCCAAGGCTGAGCACGATCTGCTTGAAAAAGTGATCGAACCAGAGACAATGCGCTGGCCAGACCGTTGCCGGACTTGGTTCTTCGGGGCTGGCGGAACCTTGGACCCTGTAACAGGGAAGTGCCAGTGGACGGACGAGCAACTGGAAATACCAGTCAAGAACCTTCGACACTATATCGATGCAGCGCAGCGAGGGACGTTCCTTCCAAACAGGGAGAAGGACGAGCTCACAATGGCCCTTGGGAATCCCGAGCACCCTGGACGGACACGAGGCACGCCAGGCTCCATTCCGTGGAAGGTTGGTTTTCCGGACGCAGGGGGTTACAAAACCCACGAGAGGAGGAAGAAACTGGAGCAGGACCAAATGCAGGCGCTTCTTGGAAGGGTAATGGGGCTAGAGGATCGAGAAGAGGAACGAGAAGCAGCAGATCGCAACAAACGACCTGCCGAAGCTTCCCCCGAAGCTACCCCGCCATCTCAGTGGAGAAGCAGCGTGGCTTCCACCGAGCTGCTTCAACCGGAGCATGTCTTGACGGCTCCTGCCAGCTATCCCATGGATGGTATCACGGAGTCTCAAAATTGCCACATCATGGCGCGATGGATGAATTTGAAGGTCAAGGCAGCTGTTGGCCAAGTTTATCCTAGTGGACCCGGCACAACTTATCACTGCCAGCCGATTCCAAAAGGATATGCTAAAGTGATGGTGGATGAAATAACGGAGGGATTTGAGGACCTCATGCTTGACCACCCTATCGGTGAAGGGGAGACTAGGCTGGGTTCTGCTCTGAAGACTCCATGCCTATGGAAGAAGGAGCTCATCAACCTTCTGAACTGGACGCCTCCGCCTCCTCCTTCTGCTACGGCGAGTCAGGGCACTCTGCCTCCTCCACCGCCTCCTCCTCCGGTGAGTGACGATCAGGGCACGCATGGCGGCACTCCGCCTCCTTCTCCGGCGCATGGCTGCACTCCGCCTCCTTCTCCGCCTGCGCCGGCGCTCCCGAGCAGCCAGCATCATCCTCCTTCTCCGCCTCGCCAGCAAGGGCGGAAGAGACCCGCCGCCGCCCTGGCTGCTCCGGCGCGTCGTACTCCTTCTCCTCCGCCTCGTAAGCAAGCACGAAAGAAGACAGACGCCACAGCCGCTCCGTCTGCTCCAGCGTCTAGCAGCACAACCAGAGGCGGGAGGCAATACAAATACGGTCCATCATCTCTCAAGCCTCTAGAGAAGTTACCGTATGAGAGGTCCGAGGAGGAAAATGATACGATTGTGCAGGCCCACGTGATGGAGTTCTTTGAAGGGGTGAAAGAAAAGAGACATCCACCTCCGGAGGAGAAGGTAGATCCGGTGAAAGCAAAGCGCACTATCGATGCCCTGAGGAAACCACCAAAGTCTCCGCCGAGAACCAACTATGAGCGCATTACTGAACAGACATATCTCCAAGCCCAGCGGTCGGGAACTACTGTCAGTGCTAAAAGGTCAAAACAACGAGCAAAGGGGAAAAAAGTTGCCCAGCTCGGCGAACAAGCACAGCAATCGTGCCCCCCGCTCAATGTGTCTAATGCTCCGGGGATGGTGGCCGGTTATGGCAATCTTGACGATTACCTGCCTGACGATGCACTTGCTGATTTCTTGAAGGTGGACGGACACAGATACGAGTACGGGAAGCCTCTCGTCAAAGATGAAAAATCTCTGACAACAATGATGCGAAGATTCCATAATTGGTACATGGAAACCTGCAGAGAATCTGATGGTAAGAATGCTTTGTATCTGCATATTAAAGAGGAGCACGATCTCGTTGCAAATGATCTGTTGACTGTTCCATTTGAGGAGTTCTTCGAGTTCTTCAATCAAAAGGCTCTCGATAAATTAATGGTCTTTTGCTACTGCCTGTAAGTACTATTTTTGTCATTAAGTCTCTATATATAGCTCGGCTCTTTCATTGCATGCATGTATTTATAGTTAATTATCCTCAATATATTATGCAGATTAAAGATCGTCAAGTGCAAAAAACAAGAAATTTATGATATTGGGTTCATTAACACAAATATCATAGATGTATTTCTGGTTGAAAAGCACGTCGAAGAGGCCGAGGACAACTTGCTACGATCGTTGATCAAAAATCAAAACAAAGATACCATACTCTTTCCTTACAACGGCCTGTGAGTGTTACTGTCGTGTGCATATTCGGTTTCCCTTATTACTCGAGCGAGGTTATAGTAATGTAATTGATGAGTTATGCATGCGTGCGCAGGTACCACTATATTCTTCTGGAGATTAAGCTTGAGCGTGGACTAGTAACCGTCTTAGACTCGAGACGGAAAGATCCAAAAACCTATGCGGACATGACTGAAATGCTCAGCAAGTAAATTCAATCGATCATAATTATCGCACCATATCGGTAACTTTTTGTTCATTTCCTGATATCTCAAGTAATAATAATTATTTTCTTTGTCTTGCAGGGTTTGGAAACAGTTCACCGCAGAAGCTCCGGGACTGCCGAAGGAGCTGCGATATACATACCCGAAAGTAAGTACTACTGGCTAGCTAGTTGCGCGCATCTCCCGTTGATTCTATATATAGCTATACTTTCATGAGTGCCATTTATAATGCTTCATTATCAGTTTGATTGACCTCTATTTCTCGTAAAGTGCTTGTGGCAGGAGGAAGGGAATGATTTCAGTGGATACTACGTGTGCGAGTTCATCCACACCGCGACTTTGAAAAACAAGCGGGGCTACTCTCAAAGACAATATGAAGTGCGTAAGCAATAATATTCACAAATTTATTTTATTACACCATCATTTCTGTTGAGTTTCATTCATATATATGTATTAATTAACCCCCTTCTTCAAATTAGACGTGGCAGATGCGGAATGAACTCCTAGAACCAGATCGCATGAAAGCAATTCAAGAGGAATTGGCAGGATTCTTTCTTGACCACGTCATCAGTAAAACCGGAGAATACCATGTGGAAATTGATTTCAAATGCTAGCTAGGGGTTTGTAATTAAGAGATCTTATACATATTGTACATGTATGTAGCCAGTAGCGTCGGATACATGATACGAAAACTTGTTGTTTGACCAACCTCTCGGAGAAGGAGAGGTCGATCAATCACACTTCTCTCGGTATATATGCATGACGAACTTCTGTACTGAATGGTTCTCTCGATCACTTATGTATATATAGTACGTAGCGTCCAAGCAAGGACATAAGAGAGGACACTTCTCTCTATTAATTAACTAGCTAACACAATATATGAAACACATAATTAAATTAACCCCGCAAAACCCCCAACCTCCCCTCCTTTCAAAAAAAAACACAAAAACCCCAGCAACTGGAATGCTGACGCGTGAATGCATTTTGATCCCGGTTGGTGCCACCAACCGGGACCAAAGGCCCCCTGACTGGGGTGGGCGCACAGGGCCACGTGGAGGCACATTGGTCCCGGTTCTGGATTGAACCGGGACTAATGAGTGGAGGTATTAGTAACGACCCATTAGTCCCGGTTCATGAACCGGGACTAAAGGCCCCTACCAACCGGGACTAATGGGTGGTTTTCTACTAGTGCAGCCCGCCACTGCTGGCCTTTTTGCGCTCGCCACTGCTACATTCCTGCAGTAGTGGAACCGGATGCTTCCGGCGAGTGGCGTCGCAGCATGACAGGTCACAGATTCCCAACGACTACACAGCAACAGGTGATGCTTCGTAGCAGGGGCGCTGGCCGTGGCAGCGCCGACGAGCGCCTCGCGCATGACATTGTCAGGGCTAGCACTGGTTGCTTCCGGCGAGCAGCGTCGAAGCATGACAGGTCACAGATTTCTAATGACCGTCGCAGCAACCGGCAATGCTTCATAGCAGGGACGCCGCCCGTGGTAGCACCAGGAGCCCCTCACGCATGACGATGGCAGGGCTAGCAGCACTGGCGCTCCACCGACGGGTGGTCGTAGCACACCGTCGCAATATCAGCAGAACAATCAGGCTACCATCGTGCCGAGCATCTGGTCCGTTGTCGGGCTCGCAGTTGCTGGACCACCTCGCAGCACCGTCGCCCTCTCGTACTAATCAGTTAGGGTGTGTTTGGTTACAAGGGTGGCCACGGAAGGGTTGGGATTATCCAAAAAATATACGTGTTTGGTTATAAATTACTTGAATGGTTCAAGTCAAAAAAAAAAGAATATGCCTCGAAGATGCTGAACTGTTTCACCCAACCAAATTGATCGAATCAAATGGCCATCCTTTGCATGCATGACCATGTGAGCATGACTGATGGTCCCATCCTAAATAATTAGCTCATCGCTGTCCTGTTGGAGGCTTGGAGCTGTGGGGCTGCCCCCAGCCGGTAGCAACACCCTTTATTTTCATGAGATTTCATTTGAGGGAGCTCATAGAGGCCATCCATGACGTACCAAATCCCATGGGATAGAGCAAAAGAGAGAGACGAGAGAATCGTGTGGCTGGAAAGGAGCCTGATGGCTCATTGAAATAGCCCTAAAGCTCCCCTCCCGACCTAACCTCTTCCTCGCGCGCCGCCACCGCGCGCCAGCGGGGAGGGCTGCCGGCGCGGTCGCTTCCGTACTCCCTCCTCCCGCCTCCTCCCCCACCGCCGCCAGAGGGCCTGGCCGGGCAAAGCTCGCCCGGATCGGCGGCGGCGGGGCCTTCTGGTTCCCCGCGTGTAGAGGAGCGGCGCGGGCCCTTCTCTTCGGTTGGGGCCGCGGCATGGGTGCCGGGCGCCGCGGCGCGACGTTGCCTGGCGTGCGGGCGGCGCTGGGTGGTGGCCGCGTGGCCGGTGGCGCGGCTGGTGGAGGGTTGCGCGGGGCTCAGCCATGGCGGCGGATCTGGCGCAATGGGGCTCCTGTGGCGAGGGCTGCGAGGGGCGCGACCCGGCGGCCCTGGGCGTCGGACGGCGGCTGCTGACAACGAGGGGGCCGACGCAACAGCGGCTTGGTGGCGGTGGTCGCGGAGCGTGCCGGCCAGATATGGCGAATTCCAGTGGGCGGCGCGGGTTGGGGCACTGGCCCGGCGTGGCTACTGCTCCGTCTGTGGGCGATGGCGGCGAGGCGGCTCAGCCCTCTGGTGGAGACTTCCATTCGTCGCCCCGGCACCACGGCGGCTTGGCGGGTTGCCCGTGGCGGCGGCTGGATTTCTGGCGTCAGTTCGTTTGTAGGCGACCTGGTTCGACCTTCGAGCCATCTTCGCGGGTTCCGGCTGCTATCTTCGTCAAAGGGCTGGCCTTCCCCCGCTGTAGTCCATCACTCGTCTCGCACCCGGCAGCAGGACCGAACTCGTCTCACGCCCGGCAGCAGGACTGACCTCGTCTCGCGCCCGGCAGCAAGACCGAGCTCGTCTCGCGCCCGGCAGCAAGACCGAGCTCCTCTAGCGTCCGGCAGTAGGACCGAGCTCGTCTCGCGCCCGGCAGCAGGACCATGCTCGTCTCACGCCCGATGCCGCAGAACGGGTCGATGAAGGCCAAGTTTGGCCGGCCTATTGGGTCTCGGCACTGGGGGCCGCCCATGTGCTTTGGTTGGGGTAGCGGCGAATCTCGGGTGAGGTGGTGACAAGGTCTTGGATGTCGGGGCGGCGACCCTGGTGGTGGTTCCGCGGTGCTCATGGGCAGAGCTCGTGGCTTGGTGCTACCCGGTTACCACGGCCGTGTGGGCGGCGTGGTAGCCGGGGTGTGGCATTCGGTGGCGGTGAGTGGTGGCCGGGGTGAAAACCTGCTGTATCTTCGGACGGACCGGCGGCGGCGAAACTCGTTCCCTTCTTGAAGGCGTCGTCGCGGCTCTCATTACCCGTCATGTTGCTCTAGGGGAATCTCTGATCGTCGGATCGAGCGGTGGCGGCGCTCCGGTGTCGTTCCCTTCCTGAAGGCGTCGCCTTGGATCCCACGGTTCGTCATATGCGGCTTCACTTCTTAGTGTAGTGCTTGGATTGGTGTTGCTGCGCTCAGCGCTTATGTATCCTGCCTTGGGTGTGTGTGCGTGTGTTATGAGAGTGTGCGCTTGTATCGGATGCTGTTGATCATTGCTTTATATATAAAGTAAGGTGAAAGTCTTTTTCAGTAAGGAGCCTGATAAGGGAGATCAAGGGGATAGAACTGTTGGAACGACCAGACCCCTGGTAAATTGGCAGTGCCCGCCGTGTGATTGAGCGCGATCGGACGGCGCATGAAGCGGTCGCTGGCTCAGCTGCGTGCATCCGGACGAAGCGAAGGAGTTTTCTAGTTTTCTCGTAACCGCCCGGGGTGGTGGGAGATTAGAAGTTGACTAACTAGGTGGGCCTGCAGCCATGCATCTGTAAAGCTGTCGGCTGAGCCTTGGATGGTCGTGACTCGTGAAAGAGTACTATCGGATATTAAGATTGTGCTATTGAAGAGGCCGGGTATACTTGGAATATTTTAAAATTCTTGATACTGGTATATTAAGGGGGCTGTGGAATAGTCGTGCCGTGCACCGGGCAGCAAACATCCGTTTTAATTTGTCCCACAAACATGGTTGCATGTCACACTGAATACATATTTTTAACATACAATTTGTCTAATTCACATCTAAATGTTATTTTAAGGATGTCACATCTAAGCTTCAACAAATATATAATGCAGCAACAAAAAATAAAAAAACTAGGACAAAAAAATAGACCACAAACAGAGTGCACATCAGCTTAGATGTGACATATGTATCCTAGACAAACCCACTATAACATATTATATCAGATGAAGAGTTCGGTCAAACTGAATATCTGTAGTTCTATAAAAATACATAATTGTGAGAGTTACAAACCATGAACTGGCCAGTTCTATGTATCGCATCCCTTCTCATTAGCAACTCCGATCCTCTTCAAAAGCAAACGATCACAGGAGCCTAGCTAAGGTAGCTTCCCCATAGTATCTTCTATAGCCATGGCCGCCAAAGACCTTTCGTATGTCAAGACTACTACTCCCCTTGATCGAGAGATCCAGCAAAAGGAGGTAAGCTTCCACTTGTACATGTTCCAGACAGAGGAGACCCAGCGAATTGTGATCAAAAGAGAGGAGAACCAGCGTAATTCCCCCAGTGACTTTGAGGCCATGGCCGTGCAAGAGTGGCCCATACGGGATGGTCCTACCTTCGAAGCAAATATTGTTGCGCATGCCGTGGGCCTGCATTTCGTCGTCAGTCGGACTGAAGCAAAATGGTTCATCTGTTTCAACATAGTTTTCACCGACGAAAGGTTGATATGCTAATCTTCTTTTTCTTTTCCTTTAGCTTCCTGCATTTGGATGCCACGAGAGTAGATTCCTTGTTGTTTCAGTGGCTTTTTATGTGATGCTTTTGCTCTCACTTGAGCATTAATTCTGTAAAACTCCTCCTTAATTAGTGGATGAGGCAAAGCTTTTGTCTCCGTTTTTCTTTAAATCAACCTTTCGCTTATCTTTGTTTCTTTTTGAAATAACCTTTTCTCTTGTGTTACCACCACTTTCAGGCTCAGGCCATCCAACCTTAAGGTGCTCAGAACTTTGGTCGGAATGGATGGTGAATGGTCGATCATTGGTGGGACTGGAAAATTTGCCTTTGTGCAAGGTGTTGCTACTTACAAAGTAATCGAGGTTGCTGAAAAGTACAATGTCAAGGAGCTCCGTATCCGTGCTCTGTGCCTCACCTTCCTCCCGAAACAAGTAAGATTAATTTTCCTATGCCTTTTTTTAGCATGGCTAGCTTTTAATCGAGAGAAATTTTAGGAACAATACAATGCTTACTTTCATTGCTAAAAATGTTTATTGGACAGTTCACAACATTTACAGGAAGTTCAAAAGTACATTAGACGGTTAGGAACTTAGGTTTCAAACTATCTTACCTTTGTAGATGTGACTTGGAGTGTTCTTCGGGAACTCGTTAATTTTAGCATGGTAATGATTTGGGCATATAGAAATGTGAGTAGTTTCTTGCCCATCTTTTTTTTTTTGGTAAAACAAATGTTGTTCTTTTGCATATGAGTGCAGGTCCTTGTCACCAAGATTGGACCATGGGGTGGGAACGGAGGAAAAGAATTTGACATCATAGAGTCGGCACCTCAACATCTAGAAAGTGTGACAATTAGAAGTGGTGTTGCCATTGACTCAATTGCGTTCTCCTACATTAATCAAGCTGGAAAGAAGCAAACTCTTGGTCCATGGGGCGGCGATGGTGAACTTACTGACACGGTGAGTGAATGTGCAGCATTATGCTAGTTCTATCTACTTTAGCATAGAAGAATTAATCGATTATCTCTTTCGTTGTAGATCACTTTTGCCCCTTTAGAGATTGTGAAGGAAGTTTCAGGAACAACCGGTACTTTTGGTGGAGATACTATTGTGACATCAGTTACTTTTGTCACAAATGTGAGGACATATGGACCTTTTGGAAAACCAAACGGTACTGCTTTCAGTGTCCCTCTTACAGACACCAACGTCGTCGGCTTCTTCGTGCGTGCTGGAAGACCTGTTAATGCGATCGGAGTTTATGCGCGTCCTTCTGTTCAAAATTATTAGTGCCTACGTTGCTCAAGAATAACCAGAGCTCTTGAACGGGCTGGCATGTTATAGGTTGCAGAGCTCTTGGACGGGCTGGCATGTTATGGGTTGCACTGGTCTCATGTATTACTACTTGGTTTTCCTTTCAGGGTTTCATGCATTTGTTACACATGTTATATGTATGTCTACTAGCGGATTCGCGGTTAAGTTTCGGGTTAGGTCCGAAGCTGATGGGTTTAACTGGGCTCTGGTCGCGGTTTATGGTGCCGTGCAGCCCGAGCTTAAACCAAAGTTTTTGGCGGACCTTGTTTGAATTTGTGGTTCTGAGCAGCTCCCAATTTTAGTTGGGGGTAACTTCAATATCATTAGGAGAAGGAAGGAAAAGAATAATGATAATTTTGATGGCAGATGGTCGTTTATGTTTAACATCATTATTGAAAGCTTGGATCTAAGAGAGATAGAGCTTTCCGGTAGAAAATTTACTTGGGCTAATGCTTTGCCAAACCCGACGTTTGAAAAGCTGGATCGAGTCCTAGCGAGCGTCGAGTGGGAACAGAAATTCCCTTTGATAACGGTCCAGGCTCTCTTGCACGGAATTTCTGATCACACGCCTTTATTTGTGGACACGGGTGAGGCAAACCACATGGAAAACAAAAATTCCTTTTCATTCGAGCTGGCATGGTTTGAACGCGAAGGCTTCTTGGATCTGATAGCCAGGGAATGGGCTAAGGATGCAGGAGGTAGGACTTCGGTTGAGCGCTGGAAGAACAAGATCAGGCATTTGAGAAGTTTCTTACGTGGGTGGGCTAAGCACCTTAGTGGGATTTATAAGGTCAAAAAGGAAAGGCTCCTTACACTTATTCAGTCCCTAGATTTAAATGTCGAGTCCATAATTTTACAAGCCACAGAGCTTCATGCTAAACTGGAAGCGGGGATGAGGTTGAAAGAGCTTCTCCATGAAGAGGAATTAAAGTGGGCGTTGCGGGCTAAGGTTCGCAAAGTTGTCCAGGGGATGCGAACACTCAATTCTTTCACTTGATCACTAATGGCAAGCACAAAAAGAAGAGAATCTTTCAGATTGAACAAGACGAAGGAACCATTCTAGGATAGGATAACCTAAAATTATACATAATCGAATACTATAATCAGTTGTTTGGGCCTCCGGAGGACAGTGAGTCCAGAATTGAGGATGTGCCTCAACTCACTGCTGATGACAATGGTATTTCGGTTGCCCCGTTCTCGGAGAAAGAGTTGTTTGAATCTATTGCGCAGATGAAAAACAATAAGTCTCAAGGGCCGGATGGATTTCCGGCGGAGTTCTATAAAAAGTGTTGGCATATTATTAAGGGGAATTTGTTACCAATGTTCCATGATCTATTCTTTGGACAGCTTCAGTTATTTCACTTTAATTTTGGAACAATAACACTGCTTCCTAAGAAAACGGAGGCTATGAGAATTGAGCAGTTCAGGCCGATCTGCCTCCTCAATGTTAGTTTTAAAATTTTCACCAAGGTTGAGACCAATTGGCTCACACAGATTGCGCATTCTGTGGTGCAGCATTCCCAAACTGCTTTCATGACGGACAGAAACATCCTAGAAGGGGTGGTGGTCCTGCATGAAACGCTCCACGAAATTCACAAACAAAAATTAAATGGAGTTTTTTTAAGGTGGATTTCGAGAAAGCGTACAACAAAGTCAAATGGCCATTCCTTCAATAGGCCATGCATATGAAAGGTTTTGGTGAAGCCTGGCGACGCCAGGTAGAATCGTTCACGCAAAAAGGGAGTGTTGAAATTAAAGTGAATGACGACATAGGTCATTATTTCCAGACACATAAGGGCCTGAGGCAAGGGCATCCGATGTCTCCTATCCTGTTCAATATTGTAGTCGATATGTTGGCAATTCTGATAGGAAGGGCTAAGCCGCTAAGGAGGCTGGTCAGGTGGGTGGCGTGGTACCTCATCTAGGACGGAGGTGTGCCTATCCTACAGTACATCGATGATACAATCATCTTTATGGAGCATGATGTTGGAAATATGCCCTAGAGGCAATAATAAAAGTGTTATTATTATATTTCTTTGTTCATGATAATAGTCTTTTATTCATGCTATAACTGTATTATCCAGAAATCGTAATACACGTGTGAATACATAGACCACAATATGTCCCTAGTGAGCCTCTAGTTGACTAGCTCGTTGTGATCAACAGATAGTCATGGTTTCCTGGCTATGGACATTGGATGTCGTTGATAACGGGATCACATCATTAGGAGAATGATGTGATGGACAAGACCCAATCCTAAGCCTAGCACAAAGATCGTGTAGTTCGTATGCTAAAGCTTTTCTAATGTCAAGTATCTTTTCCTTAGACCATGAGATTGTGCAACTCCCGGATACCGTAGGAGTGCTTTGGGTGTACCAAACGTCACAACGTAACTGGGTGGCTATAAAGGTGCATTATAGGTATCTCCGAAAGTGTCTGTTGGGTTGGCACGAATCGAGACTGGGATTTGTCACTCCGTGTAAACGGAGAGGTATCTCTGGGCCCACTCGGTAGGACATCATCATAATGTGCACAATGTGACCAAGGGGTTGATCACGGGATGATGTGTTACGGAACGAGTAAAGAGACTTGCCGGTAACGAGATTGAACAAGGTGTCGGTATACCGACGATCGAATCTCGGGCAAGTAAAATACCGCTAGACAAAGGGAATTGAATACGGGATCGATTGAGTCCTTGACATCGTGGTTCATCCGATGAGATCATCGTGGAACATGTGGGAGCCAACATGGGTATCCAGATCCCGCTGTTGGTTATTGACCGGAGAACGTCTCGGTCATGTCTGCATGATTCCCGAACCCGTAGGGTCTACACACTTAAGGTTCGATGACGCTAGGGTTATAAAGGAAGTTTGTATGTGGTTACCGAATGTTGTTCGGAGTCCCGGATGAGATCCCGGACGTCACGAGGAGTTCCGGAATGGTCCGAAGGTAAAGATTTATATATGGAAAGTTGTTGTTCGGGTTCCGGAAAAAGTTCGGGTTTTTTCGGTATTGTACCGGGAAGCTTCCAGAAGGTTCCGGGGGATTCCGGAAGGGTCCGGAGGTCCGGAAACTGTTCCACCACGTCCAATACAGCAGCATGGGCTGTAAGGGGGCACCCTAGCCTTAATGGGCCAGGGGCACCAGCCGCCCCAGGGCCCATGCGCATGGGGGGGGGACCCTAAGGGGGAGGGCCTCCACTTGACATGGGAGGCACTCCTCCCCCCCTTGGCCGCACCCCTTCCTTGGAGGAAGGGGCAAGGCTGCGCCTCCCCCCTCTCCCTTGCCCCTATATATAGTGTAGGGGAGGGAGGGCAGCCATACCTGAAGCCCTGGCGCCTCCCTCCCTCCCGTGACACCTCCTCCTCTCCCGCAGGTGCTTGGCGAAGCCCTGCAGGATTGCCACGCTCCTCCACCACCACCACGCTGTCGTGCTGCTGTTGGATGGAGTCTTCCTCAACCTCTCCCTCTCTCCTTGCTGGATCAAGGCGTGGGAGACGTCACCGGGCTGTACGTGTGTTGAACGCGGAGGTGCCGTCCGTTCGGCACTAGGATCTCCGGTGATTTGGATCACGACGAGTACGACTCCTTCAACCCCGTTCTCTTGAACGCTTCCGCTTAGCGATCTACAAGGGTATGTAGATGCACTCTCCTTCCCCTCGTTGCTGGTTTCTCCATAGATAGATCTTGGTGACACGTAGGAAAATTTTGAATTTCTGCTACGTTCCCCAACAATGGCATCATGAGCTAGGTCTGTTGTGTAGATTCTTTGCACGAGTAGAACACAAAGTAGTTGTGGGCGTTGATGTTGTTCAATATGCTTACCGTTACTAGTCCAATCTTGTTTCGACGGTATTGTGGGATGAAGCGGCCCGGACCGACCTTACACGTACTCTTACGTGAGACAGGTTCCACCGACTGACATGCACTTGGTGCATAAGGTGGCTAGCGGGTGCCAGTCTCTCCCACTTTAGTCGGAACGGATTCGATGAAAAGGGTCCTTATGAAGGGTAAATAGCAATTGACATATCACATTGTGGTTTTGCGTAGGTAAGAAACGTTCTTGCTAGAAACCCATAGCAGCCACGTAAAACATGCAAACAACAATTAGAGGATGTCTAACTTGTTTTTGCAGGGTATGCTATGTGATGTGATATGGCCAAGAAGAATGTGATGAATGATATGTGATGTATGAGATTGATCATGTTCTTGTAATAGGAATCACGACTTGCATGTTGATGAGTATGACAACCGGCAGGAGCCATAGGAGTTGTCTTTATTTATTGTATGACCTGCGTGTCATTGAACAACGCCATGTAATTACTTTACTTTATTGCTAACCGGTAGCCATAGTAGTAGAAGTAATAGTTGGCGAGACAACTTCATGAAGACACGATGATGGAGATCATAGGTGTCATGCCGGTGACGATGATGATCATGGAGCCCCGAAGATGGAGATCAAAAGGAGCAAAATGATATTGGCCATATCATGTCACTATTTGATTGCATGTGATGTTTATCATGTTTATGCATCTTATTTACTTAGAACGACGGTAGTAAATAAGATGATCCCTTACAACAATTTCAAGAAGTGTTCTCCCCTAACTGTGCACCGTTGCTAAAGTTCGTCGTTTCGAAGCACCACGTGATGATCGGGTGTGATAGATCCTTACGTTCACATACAACGGGTGTAAGACAGTTTTACACATGCAAAACACTTAGGGTTAACTTGACGAGCCTAGCATGTACAGACATGGCCTCGGAACACAGAGACCGAAAGGTCGAGCATGAGTTGTATAGTAGATACGATCAACATGAAGATGTTCACCGATGATGACTAGTCCGTCTCACGTGATGATCGGACACGGCCTAGTTGACTCGGATCATGTAATCACTTAGATGACTAGAGGGATGTCTATCTGAGTGGGAGTTCATAAGATGAACTTAATTATCCTGAACATAGTCAAAAGATCTTTTGCAAATCATGTCATAGCTCGCGCTTTAGTTCTACTGTTTTATATATGTTCCTAGAGAAAATATAGTTGAAAGTTGAAAGTAGCGATTATGCGGACAGTAGAAAGCTTATGTCCTTAATGCACCGCTCAGTGTGCTGAACCCCAAACGTCATTTGTGGATGTTGCGAACATCGGACATGCACGTTTAGATAACTACGTGATAGTTCAGTTAAATGGTTTAGAGTAGAGGCACCAAAGACGTTTTCGAAACGTTGCGAAACATATGAGATGTTTCGAGGGCTGAAATTGGGATTTCAGGCTCGTGCCCACGTCAAGAGGTATAAGACCTCCGACGATTTTCTTAGCCTACAAACTAAGGGAGAAAAGCTCAATCGTTGAGCTTGTGCTCAGATTGTCTGAGTGAAACAATCACTTGAATCGAGTGGGAGTTGATCTTCCAGATGAGATAGTGATGTTTCTCCAAAGTCATTGCCACCAAGCTGCTAGAGCTTCGTGATGAACTATAACATATCAGGGATAGAAATGATGATCCTTGAGGTATTTGCGTTGTTTGACACCGCGAAAGTAGAAATCAAGAAGGAGCATCAATTGTTGATGGTTGGTGAAACCACTAGTTTCAAGAAGGGCAAGGGCAAGAAGGGATACTTCATGAAACGGCAAATCAGCTGCTGCTCTAGTGAAGAAACCCAAGGTTGAACCCAAACCCGAGACTAAGTGCTTCTGTAATAAGGGGAACAACCACTGGAGCAGAATTACCCTAGATACTTGGTAGATGAGAAGGCTGGCAAAGTCGATAGAAGTATATTGGATATACATTATGTTAATGTGTACTTTACTAGTACTCCTAGTAGCACCAGGGTATTAAGATACCGGTTCAGTTGCTAAGTGTTAGTAACTCGAAATAAAAGAGCTACGGAATAAACGGAGACTAGCTAAAGGTGAGCTGACGATATATGTTGGAAGTGTTTCCAAGTTTGATGTGATCAAACATCGCACGCTCCCTCTACCATCAAGATTAGTATTAAACCTGAATGGTTTATTGAATCTCGATCGTAGCGATACACATTTTTATGCCAAAAGATATAAGATAGTAATGATAGTACCACTTACTTGTGGCACTGCCATGTAAGTCATATTGGTATAAAACGCATGAAGAAGCTCCATGTTGATGGATCTTTGGACTCACTCGTTTTTGAAAAGTTTGAGACATGCGAACCATGTCTATTGGTGTATACGCATGAAGAAACTCCATGCGGATGGATCGTTTGGACTCACTTGATTTTGGATTACTTGAGATATGCAAATCATACCACATGGGCAAGATGACTAAAAAGCCTCATTTTTCAGTAAAATGGAACAAGATAGCAACTTGTTGGAAGCAACACATTTTGATGTGTGCAGTCCAATGAGTGCTGAGGCATGCAGTGAATATTGTTATGTTCTTACTTCACAGATGATTTGAGTAGATACTGAGTATATTTACTTGATGAAACACAAGTCTGAATTATTGAATGGTTCAAGTAATTTCAGAGTGAAGTTGAAGATCATCGTGACAAGAGGATAAAATATCTATGATATGATCATAGAGATGAGTATCCGAGTTACAAGCTTTGGCACGCAATTAAGACATTGTGGAAATTGTTTCACAATTAATACCGCCTGGAACACCATAGTGTGATGGTGTGTCCGAACATCATAGTTGCACCCTATTGGATATGGTGCGTACCATGATGTCTCTTATCGAATTACCACTATCGTTCATGGGTTAGGCATTAGAGACAACCGCACTCACTTTAATAGGGTACCACGTAATTCCGTTGAGACGACACCGTTTGGAGAAACCTAAGTTGTCGTTTCTTAAAAGTTTGGGGCTGCGACGCTTATGTGAAAAAGTTTCAGGTTGATAAGCTCGAACCCAAAGCGGATAAAATGCATCTTCATAGGACACCCAAAAATAGTTGGGTATACCTCCTAATTCAGATCCGAAAGCAATAGGATTGTTTGTTGAATCGGGTCCTTTCTCGAGAAAAGTTTGTCTCGAAAAGTTGAGTGGGAGGATGGTGGAGACTTGATGAGGTTATTGAACCATCACTTCAACCAGTGTGTATTAGGGAACAGGAAGTTGTTCCTGTGGGACCTACACCAATTGAAGTGGAAGCTTATGATAGTGATCATGAAGTTTCGGATCAAGTCACTACCGTACCTCGTAGGGTGACAAGGATACGTACTACTTCAGAGTGATACAGTAATCCTGTCTTGAAGGTCATGTTGCTAGACAACAATGAACCTACGAGCTATGGAGAAGCGATGGTGGGCCCAAATTCCGACAAATGGTTAGAAGCCATGAAATCCGAGATAGGATCCATGTATCAGAACAAAGCATGGACTTTGGTGGACTTGCCCGATGATCGGCAAGCCATTGAGATAAATGGATCTTTAAGAAGAGCACGGACGTGGATGGTAATGTCACCATCTATGAAGCTCGACTTGTGGAGAAGAGTTTTTCACATGTTCAAGGAGTTGACTACGATGAGATTTTCTCATCCGTAGCGATGCTTAAGTCCGTCGGATTCATGTTAGCATTAGCTGCATTTATGAAATCTGGCAGATGGATGTCAAAACGAGTTCCCTTACCAGTTTTCGTAAGGAAAGGTTGTATGTGATACAATCAGAAAAGTTTTGTCGATCCTAAGGATGCTAAAAGGTATGCTAGCTCTAGCGATCCTTCCATGGACTGGAGTAAGCATCTCGGAGTTGGAATGTGCACTTTGATAAGATGATCAAAGATTTTGGGTTTATACAAAGTTTATGAGAAACTTGTATTTCCAAAGAAGTGAGTGGGAGCACTATAGAATTTCTGATGAGTATATGTTGTTGACATATTGTTGTTCAGAAATGATTTCTGGAAAGCATATAGGGTTATTTGAAAAGTGTTTTTCAATAGAAAACCTGGATTAAGCTACTTGAACATTGAGCATCGAGATCTATACGGATAGATCAAAATGCTTAATAATACTTTCAAATGAGCACGTACCTTGACATCATCTTGAAAGTGTTCAAGATGGATCAGTCAAAGAAGGAGTTCTTGCCTGAGTTGTAAGGTACGAAATTAAGAGTTAAAGCTCGACCACGGCAGAAAAGAGAGAAAGGACGAAGGTTGTCCCCTATGCTTTAGACGTAGGCTCTACATTATGCTATGCTAAGTACCGCACCTGATGTGTGCCTTGCCACATGTCTGGCAAGAGGGTACAAAGGTGATCAAGGAGTGGATCACCAGATAGCGGTCAAAATTATCCTTAGAGGAATAAGGATTTGTTTCTTGATTATGGAGGTGATAAAGAGTTTGACGTAAATGGTTACGTTGATGCAAGCTTTAACACCTATCCGAGTGACTCTGAGTAGCAAATCGGATACGTATAGTGGAGCAACCATTTGGAATAGCTCCAAGTGGAGCGTGGAAGCAGCATTTACAATATGACCTAGATATTTGCGAATTACATACGGATCTAAATGTTACAGATCTGTTGACTAAAACCTCTCGGACGAGATCCCGGATGAGATCCCGGACGTCACGAGGAGTTCCGGAATGGTCCGAAGGTAAAGATTTATATATGGAAAGTTGTTGTTCGGGTTCCGGAAAAAGTTCGGGTTTTTTCGGTATTGTACCGGGAAGCTTCCAGAAGGTTCCGGAGGATTCCGGAAGGGTCCAGAGGTCCGGAAACTGTTCCACCACGTCCAATACAGCAGCATGGGCTGTAAGGGGGCGCCCTAGCCTTAATGGGCCAGGGGCACCAGCCCCCCCAGGGCCCATGCGCATGGGGGGGGGGAACCCTAAGGGGGAGGGCCTCCACTTGACATGGGAGGCACTCCTCCCCCCCTTGGCCGCACCCCTTCCTTGGAGGAAGGGGCAAGGCTGCGCCTCCCCCCTCTCCCTTGCCCCTATATATAGTGGAGGGGAGGGAGGGCAGCCATACCTGAAGCCCTGGCACCTCCCTCCCTCCCGTGACACCTCCTCCTCTCCCGCAGGTGCTTGGCGAAGCCCTGCAGGATTGCCACGCTCCTCCACCACCACCACACCGTCGTGCTGCTGTTGGATGGAGTCTTCCTCAACCTCTCCCTCTCTCCTTGCTGGATCAAGGCGTGGGAGACGTCACTGGGCTGTACATGTGTTGAACGCGGAGGTGCCGTCCGTTCGGCACTAGGATCTCCGGTGATTTGGATCACGACGAGTACGACTCCTTCAACCCCGTTCTCTTGAACGCTTCCGCTTAGCGATCTACAAGGGTATGTAGATGCACTCTCCTTCCTCTCGTTGCTGGTTTCTCCATAGATAGATCTTGGTGACACGTAGGAAAATTTTGAATTTCTGCTACGTTCCCCAACACATGACTTGGCAAAAGCGAGAAATATGAAGCTGGTGTTATGCTTATTTGAACAATTGACCGGGTTAAAGATTAACTTTCACAAAAGCGAATTGTTTTGCTTTGGTAGAGCCAATGAAGAACAAGAGGCGTATAGGCAATTGTTTGGGTGCGAATTGGGGACTTTACCTTTTACGTACTTAGCTATACCAATCCACCATCGTAAGCTGACAAACAAAGAATGGAAGTGTATCGAGGACCGCTTTGAAAAAAAACTGAGTTGCTGGAAGGGCAAGCTCATGGCATACAGAGGCCAATTAATTCTGATAAACTCGGTTCTCACGAGTATGCCTATATTTATTTTTTCGTTCTTCGAAGTCCCAGTTGGAGTTAGGAAAATACTGGACTTCTATCGATCACGATTCTTCTAGCAGAGCGATGAACTAAAAAGAAAATACAGACTTGCCAAATGGGACATCATCTGTCGGCTGAAATACCAAGGGGGTCTTGGCATTGAGAATCTTGAGGTCAAGAATAGGTGTCTTCTCAGCAAGTGGCCGTGGAAGTTATCGATAGAGACTGATGCCACTTGGGCGCAGATCCTTCGTAGCAAGTATCTTCACTCCAAAGCTTTGTCCGAGGTGACAGCCAGGCCGACTAACTCACCTTTTTGGAAAGGTCTTATGAAAGTCAAATTAACATTGTTTAATAGGACAAAGTTTATTATTGGCAACGGTGCTAGTACGCAATTATGGGAGGATACTTGGCTTGGAGAGACCCCCCTTGCCATTCAATACCCGTCTGTGTATTGTATTGTTCAACGATGTGATGCATTTGTTGCAACGGTACTTCAATCCACCCCCCTTAATATTCAGTTCAGAAGGACGCTAGTTGGCAATCGTTGGGAAGAATGGCTTCATCTAGTAAGTAGACTGATGGAGGTTCAGCTATCTCAACGGCCCGATAAATTACGCTAGAAGCTTACTAGGTCTGGAGACTTTAGAGTTCAATCCATGTATCTTGATGTTATCAATTCAAACTCGATTCCTAGTTCCAAACATGTTTGGGCTGTCAAAGTTCTTTTGAAAATCAAAGTGTTTATGTGGTTTGTTCATAAACAAGTAATATTAACCAAGGACAATTTGGCAAAGCGTAATTTGACAGGACCTACTAGGTGTAGTTTTTGTGATCGGGATGAAACTATCAAACACCTTTTTCTTGATTGCCCGTTAGCCAAAGTTCTATGGTGGACGATCCATATTGCATTTAATATTACTCCACCGAGTTCTGTCAACATGTTATTTGGAACGTGGCTTAACGGGATAGAGCCCGAAATAGCGAGACACATTCGCGTAGGAGTTTGTGCTTTATTGTGGGCAGTCTGGAACTGCAGAAATAATTTGGTTTTTAATAGAACAACAAATATTCTTTTTTTGAAGGTTATTTTCCGAGCCACTGCGTTGATCCGTATGTGGTCGCTACTCACTTCGACGGAGGCCAGAGAGCGTTTGGTTACTGGATCTATCCGCTGGAAGATGGTAGCACGGGATATCTTCAACCGGTTTGGATGGCGGTCATGTAATAGGATAGACAATTAGTTTACCTATCTCTCTTTTGCCAGCCGGTTGTGGATTTTTGTGGCTAGTTTATTTTTGGCCCTTTGGCTCTTTGTGAGCTCTCCTTTATTTTCATTTGAGACTTTAAGACCTTGTTGAACATATTTGTTTATTTAATAAGATGGCCGTATGCATCGCTCTGATGCAGAGGCCGGGGAGTCCCCCCTTTTCGAAAAAAACGGATCAGGCAGTTTCACGCGTGTGGCCATGTTGAAGATTCTAGATTTAAATTAATGTTGACTTTAAGAGCAAATGTCGTTTATCTTCGGTTTATTTGGATATCTACTACTCAGTTCAACTTGATTTTAACTATATAACAATAAGAGTGGTCCAAAAATATTCGGCAAAAATATTAAAAATCCCTTACAAGTGAAGACCATAATGATTGTCCAACTAAAAATGATACCAAAACAAGTTACATAGATATGTGAACATAAAATAAGTTAATGAATAACTTTTTTATAAAATGACATCAACAAAATATGGATTAGCTTTACAAAGAAAAGATGACCTTTCCATCCCTATCGCAGATTCACACAGGACATGATGAAATAGTACTGGATATCAACTTGTGTCACATAAAAAACACAACACTCCTGTAGAACCAAACTCATAAAAATGGAGCAATAGCTTCATTCCTCTGATAAACCTATAAAACATACTAATACTAATAAATAGGCATAATCAAATTAGTCTGTCTAGAAACTCGTACTTCACCTCCGTTTTCCATATCAACAACCGTCACAGTAAAGAACATACGCACATAATAATCTTACATGATACTATGCCAAATTTTGACTTTCATACCTCACAAGATGGCAATATCAATAGAACTTGGATTCATGGTTAGGGCGTTCAAAGCAATGGGGTGCAGAATCATGGGAAGAATAAAACACAACTTATGGTCGGTAGAACATTTTTTGGTGTATCCATTTTATCATGCTATATATCACATCTTTTTTGAATTTATAATCCAGAATGCATCTCCTAATCTCCTGTTTCTGACTAAATCGTCATCACCAATCATAATGTACTTGTTTCTGAAGTACAAATAGGATAGTAACAAATTGGTGTCAATTACATATATGAGGCCACCTTTCAGTCGCAAGGTTTTGAGTGACGAATATAGCCACATAGTTCTTTGCCTATCCTGGTGTTAGGATAGTTGTTTTGGTTCGCCATAGCGGTTGACCCTCGGGCTCTGTCGAGACGGCCCTTATTGACTTAGGGCGTCTCGCCTTCCGGCGCACCTTCGGTCCCCCTGAGGTGGCTGCTTGGGACTCCCTCCTCCAGGACATCGCTCTTCTTCCGATGGACGTCGAGGACGCCCCTGGCTCCATCTCTTGGAGTCTAGAGTCCTCTGGCCGCTTCACCACTAAATCCTTATACGCGGCCATCGCTCCCTCGACGGCTCCTGAGTCCTTTAGTCTGATCTGGGACATTCACCTTCCTCTGAAGATCCAGATTTTCCTATGGCAGTGGATCCGGGGATGCCTCCCCTCTGGGGTTGAGGTCCTCAAGCGTAATGGACCAGGAGATGGGATTTGTCCCCTATGCGACACGGTTGAGGATGCTAACCACATCTTCTTCTCTTGCTCCACAGCCCAATTCCTATGGTCCTGTTTCCGCGAGACGGTTGGTGGATAGTGGTGTAATACCAACTTCCCTGACCTACATGCTGAGATCCATGCCTCCCCCTCGCTACCACCACATTCGATGGTTGTGCGTCGGGACTCTCGCCTGGACGCTTTGGACCATCCGCAACAAGCTTGTTATTCAGAAAGTGCCTCTTCGACGTGCGACTGATGTTGTCTTCAAAATGTGTGGTTTCTTGCAGCTCTGGCAGCCGCTTAGCCGCCCCTAGGACTGGGACACCATCAACATGGGGGAGAAATCCCTAAATGGGCCGGCCCGAAAAGCAGCGGACGCTCTAGGGGGTACACACCAACTCTCTTTTTGGCGACCTACGTTCCAAATAGGAGTGGCCGTATGAACATCCCAACTCCCATCGCTTTGGAGTTGCCCTAACCAAACCTGGTCATATGGGGTGTGTCTTGTGGGTCAGGCACGTGCCGGGGACGACACACGAATAAAAGGGTTGGGCTGGCCTTCGGCCGATCATGGAACATGTCTGAATCCTTGAAGCCAGGCCTTCTGACTGGTCACAACAAGACCCTTTTTTATTTACTTTAAAAATGAATTTTTATTTTTATGTATTTTTTCTTATTTATTTTCTCTTAAAATTCAAAATTTTACACCAAAACAGCCCAGAAGGTCGAAACGCAAGACCGGCCCACAGCCTTGCCAGGCCGAGCGGCCTGCTACGTCTTGAGCTTGCGTTGGTTTTCCTTGAAGAGAAAAGGGTGATGCAGCAATAGTAGCATAAGTATTTCCCTCAATTTTTGAGAACCAAGGTATCAATCCAGTAGGAGGCTCCTCAAAAGTCCCACGCACCTACACAAACAAACAAAGATCTCGCAACCAAAGCAATAAAGGGGTTGTCAATCCCTTCACGACCACTTGCGAAAGTGAGATCTGATAGAGATAGTATGATAAGATAAATATATTTTTGGTATCTTATAATATAGTTGCAAAAAGTAAATATGCAAATAAAAGTAGATTGAAAGCTTATATGATAAAAAGATAGACTCGGGGGCCATATGTTTCACTAGTGGCTTCTCTCAAGATAGCATAAGTATTACGGTGGGTGAACAAATTACTGTCGAGCAATTGATAGAAAAGTGAATAATTATGAGATTATCTAGGCATGATCATGTATATAGGCATCACATCCGTGACAAGTAGACCGACTCCTGCCTTCATCTACTACTAATACTCCACACATCGACCGACTCCTGCCTGCATCTAGAGTATTAAGTTCACAAGAACAGAGTAACGCATTAAGAAAGATGACATGATGTAGAGGGATAAACTCAAGCAATATGATATAAACCCCATCTTTTTATCCTCGATGGCAACAATACAATACGTGCCTTGCTGCCCCTGCTGTCACTGGGAAAGGACACCGCAAGATTGAACCCAAAGCTAAGCATTTCTCCCATGGCAAGAAAGATCAATCTAGTAGGCCAAACCAAACTGATAATTCGAAGAGACTTGCAAAGGTAACTCAATCGTACATAAAAGAACTCAAAGGAGATTCAAATATTTCTCATAGATAAACTTGATCATAAACCCACAATTCATCAAATCTCGACAAACACACTGCAAAAAGAGTTTACATCGAATAGATCTCCACAAGAGAGGCGGAGAACATTGTATTGAGATCCAAAAAGAGAGAAGAAGCCATCTAGCTAATAACTATGGACCTGAAGGTTTGTGGTAAACTACTCACAACTCATCGGAGGGGCTATGGTGTTGATGTAGAAGCCCTCCGTGGTCGATTCCCCCTCCGGCAAAGTGTCGGCGAAGGCTCCAAGATGGAATCTCGCGGATACAGAAGGTTACGGTGGTGAAAATTGTGTTTCGTTGGCTCCCTGGATGTTTTCGGGGTACGTAGGTATATATAGGAGGAAGAAGTACGTCGGTGGCCGCTCGAGGGGCCCAGGAGATAGGGGGCGTGCCCAGGGGGGTGGGCGCGCCCTGCTATCTCCTGGCCGCCTCGTTCGCTTCTTGACTTGCACTCCAAGTTCTCCGGATCACATTCGTTCCAAAAATCATGCTCCCAAAGGTTTCATTCTGTTTGGACTCCGTTTGATATTCCTTTTCTTCGAAATACTAAAATAGGCAAAAAAATAGCAATACGGGCTGGGCCTCCGGTTAGTAGGTTGGTCCCAAAAATGATATAAATGTGTAAAATAAAGCCGATAAACATCCAAAAGGGGTAATATAATAGCATGGAACAATCAAAAAATATAGATACGTTGGAGATGTATCAAGCATCCCCAAGCTTAATTCCTACTCGTCCTCGAGTAGGTAAATGATAAAAACAGAACTTTTGATGTGTAATGCTACCTAGCATAATTCTCAATGTAATTTTCTTTATTGTGGCATGAATGTTCAGATCCAAATGATTCAAGATAAAAGCTTATAAAACATAAAAATAATAATACTTCGAAGCATACTAACAAATAATCATGTCCTATCAAAATAACAAAGCCAAAGAAAGCTTATCCCTACAAAATCATATAGTTAGGCCATGCTTCATTTTCATTACACAAAATACTCCCATCATGCACAACCCCGGTTTCAGCCAAGCAATTGGTTCATACTTTTTAACGCGCTTTAGCTTTTTCAACTCTTATGCAATACATGAGCGCAATCCTTGGACATAGCACTATGGTGGTAAAAGGTGGTGGTTGTGAGGACAAAAAGGGAGAAGATAGTCGCACATCAACTAGGCGTATCAACGTGCTATGGAGATGCCCATCAATAGATATCAATGTGAGTGAGTAGGGATTGCCATGCAACGGATGCACTAGAGCTATAAATATATGAAAGCTCAACAAAAGAAACTAAGTGGGTGTGCATCCAACTTGCTTGCTCACGAAGACCTAGGGCACTTTGAGGAAGCCCATCATTGGAATATACAAGCCAAGTTCTATAATAAAAAATTCCCACTTAGTACATATATGAAAGTGACAACATAGGAGACTCTCTATCATGAAGATCATGGTGCTATTTTGAAGCACAAGTGTGGAAAAAGAGATAGTAGCATTGTCCCTTCTCTCTTTTTCTCTCATTTTTTCTTTTTTTTCTTTTTCTTTTTTTCTTTGGCCTTTTTTTTGCCTTTCTCTTTTTTTCGCTCTTTTTTTTCTTTTTAAAGTCCGAAGTCTCATCCCGACTTGTGGGGGAATCATAGTCTTCATCATCCTTTCCTCACTGAGACAATGCTCTAATAATGAAGATCATCACACTTTTATTGATTTACAACTCAAGAATTACAACTCAAAGCTAGAACAAGATATGACTCTATATGAATGCCTCCGGCGGTGTACCGGGATATGCAATGAAACAAGAGCGACATGTATGAAAATTATGAAGGTTTCTTTGCCACAAATACGATGTGAACGACATGATCATGCAAATAGCAATATGACAATGATGAAGTGTGTCATAATAAATGGAACGGTGGAAAGTTGCATGGCAATATATCTCGGAATGGCTATGGAAATGCTGTAATAGGTAGGTATGGTGGCTGTTTTGAGGAAGGTAAATAATGGGTGCATGATACCGGCGAAAGTTGCGTGATATAATAGAGGCTAGCAAAGTGGAAGGATGAGCGTGCGTATATCCATGGACTTACATTAGTCATAAAGAACTCATATACTTTTTGCAAAAGTCTACTTGCCCTCAAAGCAAATTACTACTACGCATGATCCTAGGGGAAGGGTTGGTAGGAGTTAACCATCACGCGATCCCGACCTCCACTCATAAAGAAGACAATTAAAAGAGCACCTCATGCAACAAATTTGTCACACAACTTTTACCATACGTGCATGCTATGGGACTTGCCAACTTCAACACAAGTATTTCTCAATTTCATAATTACCCACTAGCATGACTCTAACATTACTACCTTTATATCTCAAAACAATTATCAAGCATCAAATTGATCATAGCATCCAATTCACTTCCTATGATAGTTTTTATTATACCCAACTTGGATGCTCATCATTCTAGGACCAATTTTATAACCATAGAAAATACCATGCTGTTCTAAAATACTCTCAAAATAATATAAGTGAAGCATGAAATACTAGCAATTTCTTCAAAATTAATCCACCGCCGTGCTCTAAAGGATATAAGTGAAGCATTAGAGCAAAAACTATCAAGCTCAAAAGATATAAGTGAAGCACATAGAGTATTCTAGCCAATTCTAATCAAGTGAGCTTCTCCCAAAAGGTGTATACAGCAAGGATGATTGTGGTAAACTAAAAAGCAAAGACTAATATAATACATGACGCTCCAAGCAAAACACATATCATGTGGCGAATAAAAATATAGCTCCAAGTAAAGTTACCAATGAACGAAGATGAAAGAGGGGATGCCTTCCCGGGGCATCCCCAAGCTTAGGCTTTTGGCTATTCTTGAATATATTGGGGTGCCTTGGGCATCCCCAAGATTAGGCTCTTGCCACTCCTTACTCCATAGTCCATCAAAGCTTTACCCAAAACTTGAAAACTTCACAACACAAAACTCAAGGTACTGTAATGAAAGAAAAAAAATATAAGCTCCGTTAGTGAAAGAAAAAAAACCGTTCCGTTAGTGAAAGAAAAAAAAACCACCACATAAGGTACTGTAATGATATCATTCTTTATTTATTTTGGTGTTAAACCTACTTTATTCCAACTTCTCTATGGTTTATAAACTATTTTACTAGCCATAGATGCATGAAAATAAGCAAACAACACACGAAAAACAGAATCTGTCAAAAACAGAACATTCTGTAGAAATGTGTAACTAAAGCAAACTTATGGAACTTTAAAAATCCTACAAAAATAGGAAGTCCTGGAAAATTTATCTATTGATCAGAAGCAAAAAGAATCAAGCAAAACTACGTTTCTGTGATTTAACAAAACTAATTTGGTGCGTACAAAGTTTCTGTTTTTCAGCAGAATCAAATCAACTATCATCATAGGTTATCCTATAGGTTCTACTTGGCACAAACACTAATTAAAAGATAAAAACACATATAAACAGAAGGTAGATGCAAAATTTATTATTAAACAGGAACAAAAACAAAAAACATAAATAAAATTGGGTTGCCTCCCAACTAGCGCTATCGTTTAACGCCCCTAGCTAGGCATAAAAGCGAAGATAGATCTAAGTAGTGCCATCTTTGGCACTCAGTTCATAAGTAGCTCGCATGATAGATTCATAAGGTAATTTTACTTTATTTCTTGTAAAGTGCTCCATGCCTTTCCTTAATTGAAATTGGAATCTAATATTCCCTTCCTTCATGTCAATAATCGTGCCAATCATTCTAAGGAAAGGTCTACCAAGAATAATAGGGCAAGAAAGATTGCAATCTATATCAAGAACGATAAAATCTATGGGAACCAAATTTCTATTTGCAACAATGAGAACATCATTGATCCTTCCCATTGGCTTTTTAATGGTGGAATCCGCAAGTTGCAAATTTAAAGAGCAATCATCAAGATCATGGAAACCTAGAATATCACATAAAGTTTTCGGAATCGTGTAAACACTAGCACCCAAATCACACAAGGAAAAACACTCATGATCTTTAATTCTAATCCTTATAGTAGGTTCCCACTCATCATTAAGTTTTCTAGGTATAGAAACTTCCAAATTAAGTTTTTCCTCATAAGATTGCATCAAGGCATCAACGATATGTTTGGTAAAAGCTTTATTTTGACTATAAGCATGAGGAGAATTAACAACAGATTACAGCAAGGAAATACAACCTTCTAAAGAACAATTATCATAATCAAATTCCTTGAAATCCAAGATAGTGGGTTCAATGCTATTTAAAGTCATGACCTCTCCAATCCCACTTTTACCAAATTTAGCATCAAGATCTAAAAACTCTGAATTCTTGGGATGCCTTCTAACTAAAGTTGACTCATCTAGTCCCATTATTATCAAGATTCATATTGCAATACAAAGATCTAATAGGAGACACATCAATAACTTTAAGATCTTCATCATTATTTTCATTGAAACTAGAAGAACACGCCTTTACAAAGCAATCTTTCTTAGCATGCAATCTAGCGGTTCTTCCCTTGCACTCATCAATGGAAATTCGCATTGCTTTGAGAGACTCATTGATATCATGCTTAGGAGGAGAAGATCTAAGTTTAAGAGAATCAACATCAAGCGAAAGTCTATCACGTTCCTAGCCAAATCATCAACTTTGAGCAATTTTTCTTCAAGCAAAGCATTAAAATTCTTTTGAGAAATCATAAATTCTTTCACACTATTCTCAAAATCAGAGGGCATCTTATTAAAATTACCCTAAGAATTATTGTAGGAATTTCCATAATTATTAGAGGAATTACTAGGGAACGGTCTAGAATTGAAGTTTCCTCTATAAGCATTGTTACCTAAACTATTCTTACCAACAAAATTCACATCCATAGATTCATTATTATTCTCAATCAAAGTAGACAAAGGCATATCATTGGGATCAAGAAGAGGAGTATTTTTACTAGCAAACATCTTCATAAGTTCATCCATCTTTCCACTCAAAACATTGATTTCTTCTATAGCATGCACTTTTTTACTAGAAGATCGTTCGGTCTCCCATTGAGAATAATTAGCTATAATATTATCAAGAAGTTTTGTAGCATCTCCTAACGTGATTTCCATAAACGTGCCTCCCGCGGCCGAATCTAAAAGATTTCTAGAAGCAAAGTTCAAACCGGCATAAAATTTTTGTATGATCATCCATAAATTTAAACCATGAGTACGGCAATTGCGAATCATCAATTTCATTCTTTCCCAAGATTGGGCAACATGCTCATGATCAAGTTGTTTAAAATTCATAATATCATTCCTAAGAGTGATAATCTTAGCGGGAGGAAAATACTTAGAGATAAAAGCATCTTTGCACTTGTTCCAAGAATCAATATTATTTTTAGGCAAAGATGAAAACCAAACTTTAGCACGATCTCTAAGTGAAAACAGAAATAAATTCAATTTAACAATATCATTATCCGTATCTTTCTTCTTTTGCATATCACACAAATCAACAAAGTTGTTTAGATGAGTAGCGGCATCTTCACTAGGAAGGCCGGCGAATTGATCTTTCATAACAAGATTCAGCAAAGCGGTATTGATTTCACAAGACTCAACATCATTAAGAGGAGCAATCGGAGTACTAAGGAAATCATTATTATTGGTATTGGAGAAATCACACAATTTGGTATTATCTTGCGCCATGGCAACAAGTAATCCAACACACAAGCAAACAGAAAAAGGCAAGCGAAAAGAGAGGTGAAGATTGGGAAAGAGAGGGCGAATAAAATGGCAAGGGTGAAGTGGGGGAGAGGAAAACGAGAGGCTAATGGCAAATAATGTAAATGCAAGGGAGATGAGTTTGTGATGGGTACTTGGTATGTCTTGGCTTGAGCGAAGACCTCCCGGGCAACGGCGCCAGAAATCCTTCTTGCTACGTCTTGAGCTTGCGTTGGTTTTCCTTGAAGAGGAAAGGGTGATGCAGCAATAGTAGCGTAAGTATTTCCCTCAGTTTTTGAGAATCAAGGTATCAATCCAGTAGGAGGCTCTTCAAAAGTCCCACGCACCTACACAAACAAACAAAGAACTCGCAACCAACACAATAAAGGGGTTGTCAATCCCTTCACGGCCACTTGCGAAAGTGAGATCTGATAGAGATAGTATGATAAGATAAATATATTTTTGGTATTTTATAATATAGATGCAAAAAGTAAAGATGCAAATAAAAGTAGATTCAAAGCTTATATGATAAAATATAGACCCGGGGGCCATAGGTTTCACTAGTGGCTTCTCTCAAGATAGCATAAGTATTACGGTGGGTGAACAAATTACTGTCGAGCAATTGATAGAAAAGCGAATAATTATGAGATTATCTAGTCATGATCATGTATATAGGCATCACGTTCGTGATAAGTAGACCGACTCCTACTTGCATCTACTACTATTACTCCACACATCGACCGACTCCTCCCTGCATCTAGAGTATTAAGTTCATAAGAACAGAGTAACGCATTAAGAAAGATGACATGATGTAGAGGGATAAACTCAAGCAATATGATATAAACCCCATCTTTTTATCCTCGATGGCAACAATACAATACGTGCCTTGCTGCCCTTGCTGTCAATGGGAAAGGACACCGCAAGATTGAACCCAAAGCTAAGCACTTCTCCCATGGCAAGAAAGATCAATCTAGTAGGCCAAACCAAACTGATAATTCGAAGAGACTTGCAAAGGTAACTCAATCATACATAAAATAATTTATAGGAGATTCAAATATTTCTCATAGATAAACTTGATCATAAACCCACAATTCATCGAATCTCGACAAACACACCGCAAAAGGAGTTTACATCGAATAGATCTCCACAAGAGAGGGGGGAACATTGTATTGAGATCCAAAAAGAGAGAAGAAGCCATCTAGCTAATAATTATGGACCCGAAGGTCTGTGGTAAACTACTCACAACTCATCGGAGGGGCTATGGTGTTGATGTAGAATCCCTCTGTGGTCGATTCCCCCTCCGATAGAGCGTCGGCGAAGGCTCCAAGATGGGATCTCGCGGATACAGAAGGTTACGGTGGTGGAAATTGTGTTTCGTTGGCTCACTGGATGTTTTCGGGGTACGTAGGTATATATAGGAGGAAGAAGTACGTCGGTGGCCACTCGAGGGGCCCAGGAGATAGGGGGCGCGCCCAGGAGGGGTGGGCGCACCCTGGTATCTCCTGGCCGCCTCGTTCGCTTCTTGACTTGCACTCCAAGTTCTCCCGATCACGTTCGTTCCAAAAATCACGCCCCCGAAGGTTTCATTCCGTTTGGACTCCGTTTGATGTTCCTTTTCTTCAAAATACTGAAATAGGCAAAAAAACAGCAATACGGGCTGGGCCTCCGGTTAGTAGGTTAGTCCCAAAAATGATATAAATGTGTAAAATAAACCCCATAAACATCCAAAAGGGGTAATATAATAGCATGGAACAATCAAAAATTATAGATACGTTGGAGACGTATCACGGCCCATAAGGCCGAATATCATCACTTCGCTAGTTCGCCCTCTTCTCTCCCAGCCTCCCAGCAGCCACCGCACCTCCTGCCTCAACAAATCTGCCCCTGCTCCCATCCTTAGCCGCCAGCCCGCCACCATCTTGTCACGAATTCATCATCGCTGAATTGGATCGAAGAGGAGAAGGGGATGAGATCAAGACTTGGGTAAGAGGTTTCTTTCCAAGGGAGGAGGTACATATTATGTGGGAGAGGTTCAGAGATACATCACACAAATCGCATCCCCTGGCTACTGGCCTACAACTTGCTAAATAGCTGCGCTTTACTTGTCCGACTTGCCTTACAGGTGGGCCCATGCCAACTGGCCGAGGGGTCCCACCATCACTCGTCCACCGCATCATCTCCTGGTGATGCAGGTGTGACATTCCCCACTCCTTCAGAACAGGCACCGTCTTCAAGTTCAGCGCGCTGCTCCACTTCGCCGGCGAATGGTGTGTCCCACACCGATGCTTGCGGAAAACAGCAGCGAAGGGTGTCGTAGTATTCCCACGTCGTCGTCGTCTCGTCGTTGCGCCAATGCACCTTGATCTGCACCAGAGTGTTGTTGCCACGCTTGACCATGCGCCGCTCCAGGATCTCCACCGGTTCATCGTTGCGGCCGGCGAGGTCTGGGGGTCGTGGCAGCTCGGAGAAGACCGGAGTGTAGTTGGGGGTGAATGGCTTCAGCTGCGACACGTGAAGACTGGGTGTATCCTGCTGTCCGCCGGCAACTCCAGCTTGTACGCCATCTTGCCGATCCTGCCGAGCACCGAGAAGGGCCCAAAGTACTTGTACGCCAGTTTAGCACAGGGCCTGTACACCACCAACGACTGTGCATAGGGCTGGAGCTTGAGGAGAACACATTCGCCCACCTCGAAGGAGCGCTCCGTGCGGTGCTGATCGGCCTGCTTCTTGAATCCGTGCTGGGCACGGAGGATGTGATCACGGAGCCGTGCCGTGTGCACGCCCCAGTCCCAAGGCTCGTCGTCGATCATGGGCACCGTCTTGTTGTCCCAGAGTGCCATGGCGCCCAGGTTGGGCTCGACGCCGTACGGATCTTTGAAGGGGGAGCATTTGATCAAGAATTGAAACGACGAGTTGTACCAGAATTCTGTGGTCCGCAGCCAGATTTCCATGCACTGGTTGACGCGTTCGCTCTGGCCATCCATCTAGGGGTGGTACGCTATGGAGAAGAGCAGCTTGGTGCCCGCACTGGCGAAGAGCTCGCGCCAGAGAGCGCTGGTGAAGACCCGATCACGGTCGGAGACAATGGAACTCAGAATGCCGTGCAGCTTGACCACGTGATCCTGATACGTCTCCGTCGTATCTATAATTTTTTATTGTTCCATGCCAATATTCTACAACTTCCATATACTTTTGGCAACTTTTTATATTATTTTTGGGACTAACATATTGATCCAGTGCCCAGTGCCAGTTCCTATTTGTTCCATGTTTTATGTTTCGCAGAAACCCCATATCAAACGGAATCCAAATGGGATAAAAATGGACGGAGAATATTTTTGGAATATTTGTGATTTTATGGAAGAAGAATCAACGCGAGACGGTGCCCGAGGGGACCCCAGGGGGGCAGGCGCGCCCCTGACCCTTGTGGGCACCGCGTAAGGTGGTTGACGCTCTTCTTTTGCCGCAAGAAAGCTAATTTTCAGAGAAAAATCTGGCCGAAGGTTTGAATCCAATTGGAGTTACGGATATATAAGAAACGGTGAAACATAAGGTAGAGAGAACGCATAAACAGAGAGAGACAGAGAGATATATCCAATCTTGGAGGGGCTCTCACCCCTCCCATGCCATGGAGGCCAAGGACCAGAGGGGAAACCCTTCTCCCATCTAGGGAGGAGGTCAAGGAAGAAGAAGAAGAAGAAGGGGCCCCTCTCCCCCTCTCTTCCGGTGGCGCCAGAACGCTGCCGTGGCCACCATCATCATCAGCGCGATCTTCACCAACACCTCCGCCATCTTCACCAACATCTCCATCACCTTCACCCCTCTATCTACAGCGGTCCACTCTCCCGCAACCCGCTGTACCCTCTACTTGAAGATAGTTCTTTATGATTCATATTATTATCCAATGATGTGTTGCCATCCTATGATGTCTGAGTAGATTTTCGTTGTCCTACTGATGATTTATGAATTGCTATGATTGGTTTAATTTGTTTGTGGTTATGTTGCTGTCCCATTATGCCCTCCGTGTCACACAAGCGTGAGGGATTCCCGCTTTAGGGTGTTGCAATATGTTCATGATTCGCTTATAGTGGGTTGCTTGAGTGACAGAAGCATAAACCGGAGTAAGAGGGTTGTGGCGTATGAGATAAAGGAGACTTGATGCTTTAATGCTGTGGTTGGGTTTTACCTTAATGATCTTTAGTAGTTGCGGATGCTTTCTAGAGTTCCAATCATAAGTGCATATGATCCAAGAAGAGAAAGTATGTTAGCTTATGCCTCTCCCACATAAAACTTGCTATCGGTCTAGTAACGTAATCAATTGCTTAGGGACAATTTCACAACTCCTACCACCACTTTTTCACACTCGCTATATTTACTTTATTGCTTCTTTATCTAAACAGCCCCTAGCTTTTATTTACATGCTCCTTATTATCTTGCAAAATTATTCAACAACACCTACAAAGTACTTCTAGTTTCATACTTGTTTTAGGTAAAGCGAACGTCAAGCGTGTGTAGAGTTGTATTAGTGGAGGGAATATTTGCTCTACCTTTAGCTCCTCGTTGGGTTCGACACTCTTACTTATCGAAAGAGGCTACAATTGATCCCCTACACTTGTGGGTTATCAAGACCGTTTTCTGGCGCCGTTGCCGGGGAGTCATAGCGTGGGGAGAATATTCTCGTGTGTTCTTGTTTGCTTTATCACTAAGTAATTCTTATTTGTTGTTCTTAGTTGTTTTCTATCTTTAGTTATGGGTAGGAAACGCAAAATACCAAAAAAATTAGTTGTACCTACTGAACCAATGGTTGAAGAACCACTCAAAATCTATCACACTCCTAAAGCTTTTTACTTGGATCATCTTCGATCCCTTTGTGCTCATGTTGAAACCCCAACTAGCTTAGTTGAGGGCAAATCTTTAGGTGAGCATGCTTGTTATGTGAGACACCGTATATCTGAAAAAGGGAAACTTTTACTGGATCAAATTCATCGTTTGCAATGTTATGCTTGGAATTTATGTGAAATATATGATGTTACTTGTTGTTCTGAAAACCCTAAGAAACACCTTCCCTACCAATGTGAGTTTATTGATAATGGGATCGTATCTTCATATGCTAAGGGTGTTTATAATTACTATGATGTTCAACAAATTGAAGAATTTGTTGCTTTTAAGGGTGCTTATGAAAGTGCTTCTTTCATTGAAAAGTATGATGCCACTCTTTACAAATCTGAAAATTTTGCCATACTTGAATATTGTTATGATAATTATGCTTCTAATCCCTATGTTAAACCATATATTGAGGAATTCTCCGCTGTCCAAGAAGAGGCTAATATTTTGCAAGAGTTTATGGAAGAAGAAATTGATGAAACTGTGAGCTCATTGGATGAAAAAGCTGACGAGGAGAGCGAAGAACAAAAGGAGGAAGAGCGGATTAGCTACCCGTGCCCCCTTCTAATGATAGTAACTCTTCAACTCATACATTTTTTAATTCCCCTTCATGCTTACCGAAGGATGATTGCTATGATGATTGTTATGATCCCGTTGATTCTCTTGAAATATCCCTTTTTGATGATGCTTGCTATGCTTGTGGCCAAGATGCCAATATGAATTATGCTTATGGAGATGAACTTGCTATAGTTCCTTATGTTAAACATGAAATTATCTTTTTGAATTCTCCAAACTACACTATATCGGAGAAGTTTGTGCTTATTAAGAATTATATTGATGGATTGCGTTTTACTACTACACAGGATGATTTTGATAGATATAATATGCATGTGCTTGCTGCTTATTATGAGAGAGGACCTATATCTCCACCTCTCTATGTTTCCAATATGATAAAATTGCAAGAAATTGTTTATACTATGCATTGGCCTTTACTTTGTGTGCATGAATTGTTCTTTTATGACATGCCTATGCATAGGAAGAGAGTTAGACTTCGTTATTGCTTGATATATGTTACTTTGTGCTCACTACTAAATTACAAATCCTTGTTAATTAAAATTGGCTTTGATATACCTTGGGATCTGGGTGGATCCATTACTTGAGCACTTTATGCCTAGCTTAATGACTTTAAAGAAAGCGCTGCCAGGGAGACAACTCGGAAGTTTTAGAGAGTCATTTATTTCTGTTTAGTGCTTTTATTTAGTTTAAAAACAAAAATAATAAACAGGGAACCCAAAACTTTTCAAAAAGGAAAGTGAAAGTGAGAGAGACAAGCATTGTTGAAGTGGGAGAGCTCCTTGAACTTTGTTCATGCTCACAGAAACTTTGTGAATCTTGATTACAGAGACTTTTCACAAAAAATAATTATCCCCTTGTACAATTCCATTGTATTATAAAAATAATGTGCCAAGGTTTGCCTTTAGGATGTTTACTATGCTTGTTGGTTTGTATGGTGCAGGACAGAAACTTTGGCTGTAGTGCGCGATTTTACATTTTTTGCTGGAACGTCAAATGGTTATGATTCTTTTTGAACTGTCTTTCTATATAAATTGTTTATTTTTATTAATTTTGGTAGAATTTTTGGGGTGCTATAAGTATGGTGAATGTTCAGATTGCTACAGACTGTTCTGTTTTTGACAGATTCTGTTTTTGATGCATAGTTTGCTTGTTTTGATGAAACTATCAATTTATATCAGTGGATTAAGCCATGGAAAAGTTATATTACAGTAGACATAATGCAAAAAGAAAATATGAATTGGTTTACAACAGTACTTAGAGTAGTGATTTGCTTTATTATACTAACGGATCTTACCGAGTTTTCTGTTGAAGTTTTGTGTGGATGAAGTGTTTGATCGAGAAGGTCTTGATATGAGGAAAAGGAAGAGAGGCAAGAGCTCAAGCTTGGGGATGCCGAAGGCACCCCAAGTAAATATTCAAGGAGACTCAAGCGTCTAAGCTTGGGGATGCCCCGGAAGACATCCCCTCTTTCTTCAACAAGTATTGTTATGTTTTCGGATTCGTTTCGTTCATGTGATATGTGTAAATCTTGGAGCGTCTTTTGCATTTAGTTTTCACTTTCTTTTATGCACCATGCTGGTATGAGATAGTCCTTCGTTGATTTATAGAATGCTCATTGCACTTCACTTAAATCTTTTGAGTATGGCTTTATAGAATGCTTCATGTGCTTCACTTATATCATTCGAAGTTTGGATTGCCTGTTTCTCTTCACATAGAAAACCGCCATTTGTAGAATGCTCTTTGGCTTCACTTATAATTGTTAGATCATGGGCATATCTTTTGTAGAAAGATTTAAACTCTCTTGCTTCACTTATATCTATTTAGAGATGATAGGAACTGGTCACATGGTTAGTCATAAAATCCTACATAAACTTGTAGATCACTGAATATGATATGTTTGATTCCTTGCAATAGTTTTGCAATATAAAGATGGTGATATTAGAGTCATGCTAGTGGGTAGTTGTGGATTAGTAGAAATACTTGTGTTGAGGTTTGTGATTCCCGAAGCACGCACGTATGGTGAACCGTTATGTGACGAAGTCGGAGCATGATTTATTTATTTATTGCTTCCTTATGAGTGGCGGTCGGGGACGAGCGATGGTCTTTTCCTACCAATCTATCCCCCTAGGAGCATGCACGTAGTACTTTGTTTCGATGACTAATAGATTTTTGCAATAAGTATGTGAGTTCTTTATGACTAATGTTGAGTCCATGGATTATACGCACTCTCACCCTTCCATCATTGCTAGCCTCTTCGGTACCGTGCATTGCCCTTTCTCACCTTGAGAGTTGGTGCAAACTTCGCCGGTGCATCCAAACCCCATGATATGATATGCTCTGCCACACATAAGCCTCCTTATATCTTCCTCAAAACAACCACCATACCTACCTATCATGGCATTTCCATAGCCATTCCGAGATATATTGCCATGCAACTTTCGTCATCATCGTATACATGACTTGAGCATTTATTGTCATATTGCTTTGCATGATCGTAAGATAGCTAGCACGATGTTTTCATGGCTTGTCCGTTTTTTGATGTCATTTCTATGCTAGATCATTGCACATCCCGGGACACTGTCGGAGGCATTCACGTAGAGTCATATCCTTGTTATAGGCATCGAGTTGTAATATTGACTTGTAAGTAAATAAAGTGTGATGATCATGATTATTAGAGCATTGCCCCAGTGAGGAAAGGATGATGGAGACTATGATTCCCCCACAAGTCAGGATGAGACTCCGGACTTTATGAAAAATAAAAGAGGCCAAAGAAGCCCAAATAAAAAAAAAGAGGCCAAAGAAGCCCAAAAAAAAGGAAGAGAAAAAAATTAAAAAATGAGAGAAAAAGAGAAAAGGGGCAATGTTACTATCCTTTTACCACACTTGTGCTTCAAAGTAGCACCATGTTCTTCATAGAGAGAGTCTCCTATGTTTTCACTTTCATATACTAGTGGGAGTTTTCATTATAGAACTTGGCTTGTATATTCCGATGATGGGCTTCCTCAAATGCCCGAGGTCTTCATGAGCAAGCAAGTTGGATGCACACCCACTTAGTTTTCAATTTGAGCTTTCATACACTTATAGATCTTAGTGCATCCGTTGCATGGCAATCCCTACTCCTCGCATTGACAACAATTGGTGGGCATCTCCATAGCCCGTTGATTAGCCACGTCGATGTGAGACTTTCTCCCTTTTTGTCTTCTCCACACAACCTCCATCATCATATTCTATTCCACCTATAGTGCTATGTCCATGGCTCATGCTCATGTATTGCGTGAAAGTTGAAAAGGTTTGAGAACGTCAAAAGTATGAAACAATTGCTTGTCTTGTCATCGGGGTTGTGCATGATTTGAATATTTTGTGTGGTGACGATGGAGCATATCCAGACTATATGATTTTGTAGGGATAACTTTCTTTGGCCATGTTATTTTTAAAATACATGATTGCTTTATTAGTATGCTTGAAGTATTATTGTTTTTATCTCAAATGATAGACTATTGCCTTGAATACTCGTGTCTTAATATTCATGCCATGATTAGATTACATGATCAAGATTATGCTAGGTAGCATTCCACATCAAAAATTATTTTTTTATCATTTACCTACTCGAGGACGAGCAGGAATTAAGCTTGGGCATGCTAATACGTCTCCGTCGTATCTATAATTTTTTATTATTCCATGCCAATATTCTACAACTTTCATATACTTTTGGCAACTTTTTATATTAGTTTTTAGACTAACATATTGATCCAGTGCCCAGTGCCAGTTCCTGTTTGTTGCATGTTTTATGTTTCGCAGAAACCCCATATCAAACGGAGTCCAAACAAGATAAAAATGGACGAAGAATATTTTTGGAATATTTGTGATTTTTGGGAAGAAGAATCAACGCGAGATGGTGCCTGAGGGGGCCACGAGGCATGGGGCGCTCCCTTGACCCTCGTGGGCACCCCGTAAGGCGGTTGACGCTCTTCTTTTGCCGCAAGAAAGCTATTTTTTGGAGAAAAATCTGGGCGAAGGTTTCGATCCAATCGGAGTTACGGATCTCCGGATATATAAGAAACGGTGAAACAGAAGGTAGAGAGAACGCAGAAACAGAGAGAGGCAGAGAGACAGATCCAATCTCGGAGGGGCTCTCACCCCTCCCATGCCATGGAGGCCAAGGACCAGAGGGGAAACCGTTCTCCCATCTAGGGAGGAGGTCAAGGAAGAAGAAGAAGAAGGGGGCCCCTCTCCCCCTCTCTTCCGGTGGCGCCGAAACACTGTCGTGGCCACCATCATCATCACTGCGGTCTTCACCAACACCTCTGCCATCTTCACTAACATCTCCATCACCTTCCCCCCTCTATCTACAGCGGTCCACTCTCGCGCAACCCGCTATACCCTCTACTTGAACATGGTGCTTTATGCTTCATATTATTATCCAATGATGTGTTGCCATCCTATGATGTCTGAGTAGATTTTCGTTGTCCTTCCGGTGATTGATGAATTGCTATGATTGGTTTAATTTGCTTGTGGTTATGTTGCTGTCCTATTGTGCCCTCCGTTTCGCGCAAGCGTGAGGGATTCCCGCTGTAGGGTGTTGCAATACGTTCATGATTCGCTTATAGTGGGTTGCTTGAGTGACAAAAGCATAAACCCAAGTAAGGGGGTTGTGGCGTATGGGATAAAGGGGACTTGATGCTTTAATGCTATGTTTGGGTTTTACCTTAATGATCTTTAGTAGTTGCGGATGCTTGCTAGAGTTTCAATCATAAGTGCATATGATCCAAGAAGAGAAAGTATGTTAGCTTATGCCTCTGCCACATAAAACTTGCTATAGGTCTAGTAATGTAGTCAATTGCTTAGGGACAATTTCACAACTCCTACCACCACTTTTCCACACTCGCTATATTTACTTCATTGCTTCTTTATCTAAATAGCCCCTTGCTTTTATTTACGTGCTCTTTATTATCTTCCAAAACTATGCAACAACACCTACAAAGTACTTCTAGTTTCATACTTGTTTTAGGTAAAGCGAACGTCAAGCGTGCATAGAGTTGTATCGGTGGTCGATAGAACTTGAGGGAATATTTGTTCTACCTTTAGCTCCTCGTTGGGTTCGACACTCTTACTTATCGAAAGAGGCTACAATTGATCCCCTGCACTTGTGGGTTATCAGATCCCAAAAGACCTTGGCCACCTGAGGGGCTTTGAAGGGATGACAAAGCAGAATGAAGTGCGCTGATTTGGTGAGCCTGTCCATGACCACCATGTTAGAGTTGAAGCCCTCCGACGGCGGCAAGACTTCCACGAAATCCATGGTGAGGTCGCGCCAGGGAGCGGTCGGCACGGGCAAGGGTGTGAGCGTGCCCGCCGGCTTGGATTGCTCGTGTTTGGCATGCTGACACACTGGGCAGTGCCGCACGTAGTCGGTGACGTCGGTCTTCAATCCGTCCCACACGAAAAGTTTCTTGATGCACTGGTAGGTGGCCGTAGTGCCGGAGTGACCACCGACCGCGCTGTCGTGCAGAGCGCTGATGATCTTGGTGCGCAAGGCCGTGTCCTTGCCGATCCACAAGCGCTCCTGCTTGCGAATGAGCCCCTTGTAGAGCTCGTACCCGTCGTCCTCGAGGCTGTGAATCGCGAGCCGCGCCAGGCGATCCTGCGCATCGGCGTCCATGGCGTAGGAGTTTGCCACCTCTTGAACCCATGTGGGATGGCAAATGGAGAGCGCGTCCAGGTTCAGAGATGCACCCACGCGAGAGAGAGCATCCGCAACTTCGTTTTTGCTGCCGCCACGGTAGCGAAAGTTGAATTGGAGTCCCACCAGCCGGGCCATGGCCTTGTGTTGCAGGTCGGTGGCAAGCAGCTGATCTTGCATGTTGCAGAGGCTTTTGTGATCCGTGATGATGGTGAACGAGCCCCGTTGTAAGTACGCGTGCCACTTCTCGACGGCCATCATGATGGCGATGAACTCCTTCTCATACGCCGACAGCCTCTGATTCCACACGCCAAACGCCTTGCTGAGAAACGCCATCGGGTGCCCCTCCTGCGCCAGCACCGTGCCGATGCCTGTGTCGCACACGTCCGTCTCGATCGCGAACGGGCACGTGAAATCTGGGAGCGCGAGCACGAGAGCGGTCACCATTGCGCGCTTGAGGAGATCGAACGCCACCTGCACTTTCTCCGTCCACTCGAAGCCCTTCTTGGTCAGCAAGCTCGTGAGCGGCTTGGCGATGATGTCGTGATACGTCTCCAACGTATCTATAATTTTTGATTGTTCCATGCTATTATATTACCCCTTTTGGATGTTTATGGGCTTTATTTTACACATTTATATCATTTTTGGGACTAACCTACTAACCGGAGGCCCAGCCCATATTGCTTTTTTTTGCCTATTTCAGTATTTCGAAGAAAAGGAATATCAAACGGAGTCCAAATGGAATGAAACCTTCGGGAGCGTGATTTTTGGAACGAACGTGATCCGAAGAGCTTGGAGTGCAAGTCAAGAAGCAGCCGAGGAATCCACGAGAGAGGAGGCCGCCCCCCCTGTAGGGCGCGCCCCCTGTCTCGTGGGCCCCTTGGGCGGCCACTGACGTACTTCTTCCTCCAATATATACCTACGTACCCCGAAAACATCCAGGGTCACCATGAAACACAATTTCCACCGTCATAACCTTCTGTATCCGCGAGATCTCATCTTGGAGCCTTCGCCGACACTCTGCTGGAGGGGGAATCGACCATGGAGGGCTTCTACATCAACATCCTTGCCCCTCCGATGAGTTGTGAGTAGTTTACCACAGACCTACGGGTTCATAGTTATTAGCTAGATGGCTTCTTCTCTCTTTTTGGATCTCAATGCAATGTTCACCCCCTCTCTTGTGGAGATCTATTCGATGTAAACTCTTTTTGCGGTCTGTTTGTCGAGATCCGATGAATTGTGGGTTTATGATCAAGTTTATCTATGAACAATATTTGAATCTTCTCTGAATTCTTTTATGTACGATTGAGTTATCTTTGCCAGTCTCTTCGAATTATCAGTTTGGTTTGGCCTACTAGATTGGTCTTTCTTGCCATGGGAGAAGTGCTTAGCTTTGGGTTCAATCTTGCGGTGTCCTTACCCAGTGACAGAAAGGGTTGCAAGGCACGTATTGTATTGTTTCCATCGAGGATAACAAGCACTAGTAGAAAAATGGGCTAATCTGAGACATATTAGTGCCAGTTTAATTTTGAGCCGGCACTAATGTGTCCATTAGTGCCGGTTCCAACGGCTAGGCAGGCAGACATCATTAGTACCGGTTCGTGGGCAACAATTAGTACCGGTTCATGCCACGAACTGGTACTAATGATGCTGTGTCAGGCCGTGGGCCCCACGAACTCCTTTAGTACCGGTTCATGTCATGAACCGATACTAGAGTTTCTTATTAAGCTGATTTTAGTCCCACCTCGCTAGGAGAGAGGCAGCAGGAGCTGTTTATAAGCCGTGAGTGCAGAGACGATGGAGAGGCGCAATGCTCACCTACATCTTGCTTAGCTTCAAGCCTTTCGGAATAGAATAGATTGCACGGAGCTGTGTGCAGTGTAGTCTACCCTATTCCGAAAGGCTTGAAGGTAACTAACGAGTATTGCGCCTTTTTTTATTTTTAACAACTTATTAGAACTCCGGACTTCTTGTGTTACGGCAAAAACTGGATGCACTTCGTGTACAAACTGGATAATATCTTTCGAAGTATCAGGGCCGGTTTCGAACGAAAACTCATTTGTTACACTGACACTTCATTTTTTAAAATTATTACAACTTCAGACTTTTTTACGTTCAGTACGCACCATTCTAAGCCACGTCATCAATTTTCGACCCTTTCTGACGTCTTTTTTTTATTTTTAATAACTTATTAGAACTCCGGACTTCTTGTGTTACGGCAAAAACTGGATGCACTTCGTGTACAAATAGGACAATATCTTTCGAAGTATCAGGGCCGATTTCGAACGAAAACTCATCTGTTACACCGGCACTTCATTTTTTAAACTTATTACAACTTCAGACTTTTTTGCGTTCAGTACGCACCATTCTAAGCCACGTCATCAATTTTCAACCCTTCCTGACATCATTTGCTCCCCTAGCACGAACGGGTACTAAAGAGGTTGTGACAGGGCTATTTTTAAGAAGCAGAAGCAGAAGAAGAAGAAGAAGAAGAAGAAGAAGAAGAAGAAGAAGAAGAAGAAGAAGAAGAAGAAGAAGAAGAAGAAGAAGAAGAAGAAGATGATGATGATGATGAAGATGAAGAGGAAGAGGAAGAGGAAGAGGAAGAAGAAGAGGAAGAAGAGGGAAAGAAGA
>NC_041385.1:753367238-753367484 GCF_002162155.2 Triticum dicoccoides
GAAGAAGAAGAAGAAGAAGAAGAAGAAGAAGAAGAAGAAGAAGAAGAAGAAGAAGAAGAAGAAGAAGAAGAAGAAGAAGAAGAAGAAGAAGAAGAAGAAGAAGAAGAAGAAGAAGAAGAAGAAGAAGAAGAAGAGGAGGAGGAGGAGGAGGAGGAGGAGGAGGAGGAAGAAGAAGAAGAAGAAGAGGAAGAAGAGGAGGAAGAAGAAGAAGAGGAGGAGGAGGAGGAGGAAGAAGAAGAAGAGGAA
>NC_041385.1:753368472-753393955 GCF_002162155.2 Triticum dicoccoides
GAAGAAGAAGAAGAAGAAGAAGAAGATAAAGCAGAAAAGAAAAAAAAATTATATAAAGCAAAAATATTCACAAAGAAACTAAATACAGCAAAAAAATTACTCAGAAATAAATAGAAGAAAAAAAAGCAGAAAAGAAAAAAACTATATAAAAAATGACTCAAAAATAAATAGAAGAAAAGAAAAAATGCAGAAAAGAAAAAAATATATAAAGCAAAAATATTCACAAAGAAACTAAATACAGCAAAAAAACTACTCAGAAATAAATAGAAGAAAAAAATAAAGCAGAAAAGAAAAAGCTATATAAAAAATTACTCAAAAATAAATAGAAGAAAATAAGTAATGCAGGAAAATTTTTTATAAATAAAATGTTGGGGCGCTGTCCAGTGGGCCTGCCAGACCTAGGGTGTGCAAATACAGGCCCAGAAGGGCCAGTAGGCTCACAGGTCAGCGCGCCCTAGTTAGGCCCAGAAGCCTGCTATATAGAGGAGCTCGAAAGGCCAGCCGTGGCTGGGTTTATAAACTAGTGCGGCTGCCCTTCGCTCGGCGAGGTGGGACTAAAAGTAGCGCACTGCTGTGTTGCCCTTTAGTACCGGTTGGAGCCACCAACCGGTACTAAAGGGCAACACATTAGTACCGGTTGGAGCCACCAACCGGTACTAAAGGGCAACACATTAGTACCGGTTGGAGCCACCAACCGGTACTAAAGACCGTGCGCTGCCACCCCCGCCGCCCGTCGTTGTCGTCGCCGGGCGCCCCCGTCGCCGTTGTCGTCGCCGCCCCCGCCGCGCCCGTCTCGTCGCCGTCCCCGACCACCGCCGCCCGTCTCGTCGCCGTCTCCGGCCCCCGCCGCCCGTCGCCGCCGCCCCCGCCACCCGTACGCGCCCGGCCCGCTCCATACACACACACACGCATACACACATACACACACACACACACTATACACACACACACACACACGCACACACACACACACTACATGTACACTACACATGTACGTACACACGTACACACACTACACACACACGCATATTTTTTTTACTTATTTTCTATTTTCTAATGTTTAGATGAATTTGAACTATCTAGTTTATTTTTAGAATGTTATAAATGTTAATGCTAGATGAATTAGAACTAGTTTATTTTTAGTAAGAAAATTTATGTATATGAGATTAGTTGAACTAGTTGAATATATAGAACTAGTTTATTTTTAGTAAATGTTTAGTTAAACTAGTTGAATTAATATATAGATCAAACTAGTTTATTTTTAGTAAATGCTTAGTTGAACTAGTTGAATTAATATAACTAGTTTATTTTTAGTAAATGTTTAGTTGAACTAGTTGAATTAATATATAGAACTAGTTTATTTTTAGTAAATGCTTAGTTGAACTAATTGAATTAATATAACTAGTTTATTTTTAGTGAATGCTTAGTTGAATTAATAGAAGTAGTTGAATTAATTGAATTAGTAAGTGTTTAATGTTTCGCCTAATATGAACATAGGAAATATCGTCTGACAACGGAAAAAAATTTCATTATGTGCGAATACTGTGAAGACCAGCGCGGCCAGTGCGACATAAATTTTCTTGTTGATGGTAGGCGATTCAGCATCAAGCTGGATGAGACCTTCGAATTCGATACAGTAAGTCACAACGACAAGTCTGTTTCCGTAATTAAGCATGACTTATATATGCTTCATTTGCCTGACTTATAATTTTTAATTTTCACTATTCTACTAGCGCATCCCCTGCCATGCAAGAATTTTTGTCTTGGATAAGATAGGTTTCAAAGATATGGAAACTATGGAGGTAAAGAGAGTTTACCTGAAAACTGAGCATGATGGTTATACTTTCAACGTCAAAGTATACAATGCACACACGTACACCTATTTTGAATGCAAAACTTGGCAAGCACTATGCAAGGCTTATGCATTTGAGCCTGGTATGGTTATCACCTTTGATATTCGTCCGGAAGATGATATTGAAGGTAATAGAGACATATGGGTCGATGTGCAGACGCCTCTAGTTCTACCATTATGTGAGTTCTTCTCAACTATATTTTTGTCTTTAATATTGCTTATTCAAAAATAATCGACAACTAATTTCTATTGACAGCTTATCTCCATTCAACCAAACATGTCCAGCGCTTGGTAGACAGGACCTACTACTGTCCCGGAGCTGAACTAAACTGCGAGGAGATAAGTCATTATGTTTCATGGCTTGAGGATCTTCATACTGTCAAGACAAATTTTCTTCCTACACTTAAAAATGTTAGTACTCAAAACATGCGACCAATAGTGATGGTATTGAACTACAGTCACATCTATTTAGGAATGATGGTAAGATATTACTATTTGTCCTCAGTGCATATTTTGCATACATAATTTTTTTGCTAAACTTTCATTGCTAAGTATATTAATTAAGTACTATACGATGTTCTTCAACAGGGACTCCCGATGACAGTTGTGCCTCAGGGGATCGATACTAAAGGTCTCATGTCAATTGTTAGCTTATGGCCAAGATATCCTGCATTGCACATGAATGCATTCAGGATTTCTAGAAGCGATGAATGCTTAATAGTGAAAGATTGGAGGAAAATTGTTAATGATCGCAGAGAAGTACCAGGGGGTAGCAATGAGAAGCGCAGCCCACGATTAGGAGACAGGTTCATCTGCATGCTCCAGTTTGATGAATCGGGAGAGCTATACATGTTCTATGCTATTTTACCAGAGAGAGAGTAGCTAGCAGGAGTGATTTAGCTAGTTCATGCTGCTCTTAGTACTTGTCCTTTCATGTCCGTGTTCTTCGTTCTGAACTTAAGTGATTTGCTTTTGTGATGATATATATGCATGAACGCTTATAATATCATGACAATCATGTTGAACTCGATGATATTTTTGCTTCTGGTACAAGTGAATGTTTCTTCTTTAACTAGTAGTGCTGGTGGTGATTAGAGCTAGCGGTAATGCATGACTATGATGATTAATATGATGATGATGATGATGAGTTATTAATTAATATATATGGATATGGCATATACTTGATCACTTAGCTAGCTAGCTAGCTAGATATCCAATGCATCCAGTCGAAACTAATCCGTGGTACTTTCACCTAATGATTTAACAACTCATTATACTGTGAAACAATCACTAAATTAAATTGAAAACACAAAATTAAAGAAAAATTAAAAAAAAACACCCAAACATTTAGTACCGGTTGGTGTTACCAACCGGTACTAATGCCCTACACGCAAACGGGCCTGGCTCGTGCCACGTGGTGGCACTTTAGCGCCGGTTCGTGACGAACCGGTACTAAAGGGGGGGGGGGACCTTTAGTCCCCACTCTTTAGTGCCGGTTGGCGAACCGGCACTAAAGGCCGTCACGAACCGGCACTAAAGGCCGGTTCTGTACTAGTGAAGATGGGGTTTATATTATATTGCATGAGTTTATCTCTCTACATCATGTCATCTTGCTTAATGTATTACTCTGTTCTTATGAACTTAATACTCTAGATGCAGGCAGGAGTCGGTCGATGTGTGGAGTAATAGTAGTAGATGCAGGCAGGAGTCGGTCTACTTGTTGTGGACGTGATGCCTATATACATGATCATGCCTAGATAATCTCATAACTATGCGCTTTTCTATCAATTGCTCGATAGTAATTTGTTCACCCACCGTAATACTTATGCTATCTTGAGAGAATCCACTAGTGAAACCTATGGCCCCCGGGTCTATCTCTTATCATATTTGCTTTCAATCTACTTTTATTTGCATCTTTACTTGTTGCATCTATATCATAAAATACCAAAATATATTTATCTTATCATACTATCTTTATTAGATCTCACTTTCGCAAGTGGCCGTGAAGGGATTGCAACCCCTTTATTGCGTTGGTTGCGAGTTCTCAGTTTGTTTGTGTAGGTGCGTGGAACTTTTAAGGAGCCTCCTACTGGATTGATACCTTGGTTCTCAAAACTGAGGAAAATACTTACGCTAGACTTGCTGCATCACCCTCTCCTCTTCGAGGAAAACCAAAGCAAGCTCAAGACGTAGCAAGAAGGATTTCTGGCGCCATTGCCGGGGAGGTCTTCGCTCAAGTCAAGACATACCAAGTACCCATCACAAACCCATCTTCCTCGCATTTACATTATTTGCCATTTGCCTCTCGTTTTCCTCCCCCCCACTTCACCCTTGCCGTTTTATTCGCCCTCTCTTTCCCAATCTCCTCCTCCCTTTTCCGCTCGCCTTCTTTCGCCTTGCTTTTGTTTGCCGCTATGTCTTAAATTGGGGAGATTATCGTCGATATGGACAATAATGATAACACAGAAAATCCCGAGGCTCCGGCCGATGAACCCCCTATCTTGCATACTAAAAGGTTTCGAATCGGTAGTGGTAAAATCATTGGAAAAGGTGTTATTCAAGATTTCTTTACTTGTGCCGGTGCTTTACCTTCTATGGGTTGTTCTATTCTTCATAGAACTAGTAGTCTTGCGGATGCTATCGCTATGCTTGTAGTTGAACTTGAAAGACAATTTATGCATATGCATCCTTGCATACAAATAATTTTTCTAGAATTCTCTAATATTGAGCATTCTTCTGTTAAGCGCGCTGTTACTATCTTTTTGGCTCATGAGTTTAGATTTATCATAAGAGAGGCCAAAGAAATCTTTGCGCACTATAGGGTGGACGCCGGTCGTCCTCCCATAGAGGCGATCCTCTATGACTAAGAGGAATTTAGACGTTTTCAATCTTCGGACTATGTCGCTTTTAATGAAAACCTTAGTAAAATGGTTCCTACTAATGTCTTGGTTGATTGCATTAACGAACTTAATAATGATTTTGCCCTTCGAAACAATAAGCTAGGATACCCTCTTGAGTATAGGCTCACAAAATTTTGCCAAAAGAATGCTCTTAGTGATGAAATAGTTGTGCACTATGAAGGGCCAAAGGAGGAACCCGTTCCTCCTGTGATTGATCTTGGGGACCTTTGCCCCACTAAATTTAGCCCTTTTGATTACTTTTGCTTGCCTCAAAGAAAACTTGCTGCCGAACATAGAGAATATGAGATGAGCTTTCAAGATCTATCTTATTATTATGGCACTACTTAGATCTATCTTTGCTTTTTATGCCTAGCTAGGGGCGTTAAACGATAGCGCTAGTTGGGAAGCAACCAAATTTTCTTTATGTTTTTTGTTTTTGCTCCTGTTTAGTAATAAATCTTGCATCTACCTTCTGTTTAGTTGTGTTTTTATCTTTTCGTTAGTGTTTGTGCCAAGTAGAACCTATAGGATAACCTACGATGATAGTTGATTTGATTCTGCTGAAAAACAGAAACTTTGCACGCACGAATATAATGTTGTTAAATCACCGGAACGTGCTTTTGCGTTGATTCTTTTTGCTGCTGTTCAATAAACAAATTTTACAGGACTTCCTATTTTGGTAAGATTTTTAGAGTTCCAGAAGTTTGCGTTAGTTACAGATTGCTACAGACTGTTCTGTTTTTGACAGATTCTGTTTTTCGTGTGTTGTTTGCTTATTTCAATGCATCTATTGCTAGTAAATTAGTTTACAAACCATAACGAAGTTGGAATACAGTAGGTTTAACACCAAAATAAATAAAGAATGAGTTCATTGCAATACCTTATGTGGTGGTTTTGTTTTATTTCACTAACGGAGCTTATAAGATTTCCTGTTGAGTTTTGTGTTGTGAAGTTTTCAAGTTTTGGGTAAAGCTTTTATGGACTATGGAATAAAGTGTAGCAAGAGCCTAAGCTTGGGGATGCCCAAGGCAACCCAACATATTCAAGAATAGCCAAAAGCCTAAGCTCGGGGATGCCCCGGGAAGGCATCCCCTCTTTCATCTTCGTTCATTGGTAACTTTACTTGGAGCTATATTTTTATTCGCCACATGATATGTGTTTTGCTTGGAGCGTCATGTATTATATTAGTCTTTGCTTTTTAGTTTACCACAATCATCCTTGCTGTACACACCTTTTGGGAGAAGCCTATTTGATTAGAATTTGCTAGAATACTCTATGTGCTTCACTTATATCTTTTGAGCTTGATAGTTTTTGCTCTAGTGCTTCACTTATATCTTTTAGAGCACGGTGGTATCTTAATTTTGAAGAAATTGCTAGTCTCTCATGCTTCACTTATATTATTTTGAGAGTATTTTAGAACATCATGGTATTTGCTATGGTCATAAAGTTGGTCCTAGAATGGTAGGCATCCAAGTTGGGTATAATAAAAACTATCATAGGAAGTGAATTGGATGCTATGATCAATTTGATACTTGATAATTGTTTTGAGATATGGAGGTAGTGATATTAAAGTCATGCTAGTTGGGTGATTATGAATTTAAAGAATGCTTGTGTTGAAGTTAGCAAGTCCCGTAGCATGCACGTATGGTTAAAGTTGTGTAACAAATTTGAAACATGAAGTGTACCTGGCTTGTGCATCCTTATGAGTGGCGGTCGGGGGCGAGCGATGGTCTTTTCCTACCAATCTATCCCCCTAGGAGCATGCGCGTAGTACTTGGTTTTTGATGACTTCTAAATTTTTGCAATAAGTATATGAATTCTTTTGACTAATGTTGAGTCTATGGATTATACGCACTTTTACCTTTCCACCTTTGCTAGCCTCTTCGGTACCGTGCATTGCCCTTTCTCACCTTGAGAGTTGGTGCAAACTTTGCCGGTGCATCCAAACCCCATGATACGATATGCTCTATCACACATAAACCTCCTTTATCTTCCTCAAAACAACCACCATGCCTACCTATTATGGCATTTCCATAGCCATTCCGAGATATATTGCCATGCAACTTTCCACCGTTCCGTTCATCATCATCATGACATACTTTACTTTTGTCATATTGCCATTGTATGATCATGTAGTTGACATCTTATTTGTAGCAAAGCCACCATGCATTATCTTTCATACCTGTCACTCTTGATTCATTGCACCATCCCGGTACACCGCGAGGCATTCATATAGAGTCATATCTTGTTCTAGTTTCGAGTTGTAATTCTTATGTTGTAATCAATAGAAGTGTGATGATCATCATTATTAGAACATTGCCCAAAGAAAAAAAGAAAAAAAGAAAGGCCAAAAAAAAGAAAGGCCCGAAAAAAAGAAAAAAAAGAAAAGAAAATAAATAAAAAGGGCAATGTTACTATCTCTTTTTCCACACTTGTGCTTCAAAGTAGCACCTTGTTCATCATGTTGTGAGTCTCATATATTGTGCTTCAAAGTAGCACCACATTTTTCATATAGTGAGTCTCATAAGTTGTCTTTTTCATACTAGTGGGAATTTTTCATTATAGACTTGGCTTGTATATTCCTACGATGGGCTTCCTCAAATGCCCTAGGTCTTTGTGAGCAAGCAAGTTGGATGCACACCCACTAGTTTTCTTTTGTTGAGCATTCATAGCTCTAGTGCATCCGTTGCATGGCAATCCCTACTCCTCATGTTGACATCAATTGATGGGCATCTCCATAGCCCGTTGATTATCCTCGTCAATGTGAGACTTTCTCCTTTTTTGTCTTCTCCACACAATCCCCATCATCATATTCTATTCCACCCATAGTGCTATATCCATGGCTCACGCTCATGTATTGCGTGAAGGTTGAAAAAGTTTGAGATTATTTAAGTATGAAACAATTGCTTGACTTGTCATCGGGGGTATAGAACTTGGGAACATCTTTATGTGACGAAAATGAAGCATAGCTTAACTATATGATTTTGTAGGGATGAACTTTCTTTTGCCATGTTATTTTGAGAAGACATGATTACTTTGATTAGTATGCTTGAAGTATTACTATTTCTTTTATCAATATGAACTTTTATTTGGAATCATTTGGATCTGAACATTCATGCCACAATAAAGAAAATTACATTATGAATTATGCTAGGTAACATTCCACATCAAAAATTCTCTTTTTATCATTTACCTACTCGAGGACGAGCAGGAATTAAGCTTGGGGATGCTTGATACGTATCCAACGTATCTATAATTTTTTATTGTTCCATGCTATTATATTACCCCTTTTCGATGTTTATGGGCTTTATTTTACACATTTATATCATTTTTGGGACTAACCTACTAACCGGAGGCCCAACCCATATTGCTGTTTTTTTTGCCTATTTCAGTATTTCGAGGAAAAGGAATATCAAACGGAGTCCAAACGGAATGAAACCTTCGGGAGCGTGATTTTTGGAACGAACGTGATCCGAAGAGCTTGGAGTGCAAGTCAAGAAGCAGCCGAGGAAGCCACGAGATAGGAGGCCGCCCCCCCTTAGGGCGCGCCCCCTGTCTCGTGGGCCCCTCGGGCGGCCATCGACGTACTTCTTCCTCCTATATATACCTACGTACCCCGAAAACATCCAGGGGCACCACGAAACACAATTTCCACCGCCGTAACCTTCTGTATCCGCGAGATCTCATCTTGGAGCCTCCGCCGACACTCTACCGGAGGGGGAATCGACCACGGAGGGCTTCTACATCAACATCCTTGCCCCTCCGATGAGTTGTGAGTAGTTTACCACAGACCTACGGGTCCATAGTTATTAGCTAGATGGCTTCTTCTCTCTTTTTGGATCTCAATACAATGTTCTCCCCCTCTCTTGTGGAGATCTATTCGATGTAAACTCTTTTTGCGGTGTGTTTGTCGAGATCTGATGAATTGTGGGTTTATGATCAAGTTTATCTATGAACAATATTTGAATCTTCTTTGAATTTTTTTATGTATGATTGAGTTATCTTTGCAAGTCTCTTCGAATTATAAGTTTGGTTTGGCCTACTAGATTGGTCTTTCTTGCCATGGGAGAAGTGCTTAGCTTTGGGTTCAATCTTGCGGTGTCCTTACCCAGTGACAGAAAGGGTTGCAAGGCACGTATTGTATTGTTGCCATCGAGGATAACAAGATGGGGTTTATATCATATTGCATGAGTTTATCCCTCTACATCATGTCATCTTGCTTAATGCGTTACTCTGTTCTTATGAACTTAATACTCTAGATTGAGGCAGGAGTCGGTCGATGTGTGGAGTAATAGTAGTAGATGCAGGCAGGAGTCGGTCTACTTGTTATGGACGTGATGCCTATATACATGATCATGCCTAGATAATCTCATAACTATGCGCTTTCTTATCAATTGCTCGACAGTAATTTGTTCGCCCACCGTAATACTTATGCTATCTTGAGAGAAGCCACTAGTGAAACCTATGGCCCCCGGGTCTATCTCTTATCATATTTGCTTTCAATCTACTTTTATTTGCTTCTTTACTTTTTGCATCTATATTATAAAATACCAAAAATATATTTATCTTATCATACTACCTTTATTAGATCTCACTTTCGCAAGTGGCCGTGAAGGGATTGACAACCCCTTTATTGCGTTGGTTGCGAGTTCTCAGTTTGTTTGTGTAGGTGCGTGGGACTTTTGAGGAGCCTCCTACTGGATTGATACCTTGGTTCTCAAAACTGAGGGAAATACTTACGCTACACTTGCTGGATCACCCTCTCCTCTTCGAGGAAAACCAACGCAAGCTCAAGACATAGCATGCCGTAGTGCACGATGAACTTGCGATAGTAGCCGGTGAGGCCGAGGAAGCCGTGAAGCTCGATCGCGTTGGTTGGGGTAGGCCATGCCACCATAGCTTGCATCTTCTCGGGGTCCGTGGCGACGCCATCCTTGGATATGACGTGGCCGAGGTAGGAGATGCTGTCCTAGGCAAACAAGCACTTGGACACCTTGGCGTACAGCTGGTGCTCCCGGAGCAGGGTGAGGACGAGGCGAAGATGCTCTAGGTGCTCTTCCAAGGTTTCGTTGAAGATCAAGATGTCATCAAGGAATATGATTACAAACTTATGAACGTACTTGGCAAAGATTGCATTCATGAGGCACTGGAAGGTTACCGGGGCATTCGTCAGCCCGAATGGCATGACTTTGAAGTGGAAGTGGCCATGGTGGATCTTGAACGCTGTCTTCTCCTCGTCGCCAGCGCGCATGCGTATCTGGTGATAACCAGCGCGGAGGTCCAGCTTGGAAAAGAAGGCCGCTCCAGCCAACTCGTCGAGCAGTTCATCCACAATGGGCAGGGGAAACTTGTTCTTGACCGTGGCGTCATTGAGCCGGCGATAATCGACACAAAAGCGCCATGTGCCGTCCTTTTTGTTGACGAGCAGCACGGGCGCGGCGAAGGGACTCATACTGTGCTCGATGACGCCGGACTGGAGCATCTCCTGGACCTGACGCTCGATCTTGTCTTTCTGCAGCGGCGAGTAGCGATAGGTGCGTGAGTTGGCGGGGCGCGCGTCGTCGACCAAGGTGATGGCGTGATCATAGCGGTGATGAGAAGGCAAGCCCTTGGGATCGTCGAACACGTCGGCGAAGTCCATCAGGACGCTCTACACGCTGGGTGGCACCTTCGTAGCTTGCGGCTCCGGTGCACTGGACAAATCGAGGACTGCCATGTACCAAATGTCATTGCATGCTTGCAATTTGCGCAATTGCTCAGGCTCGATTTCTTCCATCTTGTCGTTCTGCTTGGGTCGAACACCTTGCAGGGTGATCATGGTGCCGTGGTGCTCAAAGGTTAGTGTCTTCTCGAGCCAGTGACAACTCATCGGGCTGAACTGCTCCAGCCAGTCCATGCCGAGCACGCCGTTGTAAGTGCCCAAGTCTAGTTGCCGCATATCGGTGGTGAAAGTGTGCCCCTGAATCCACCAGTTCAGCCCCTGCACCATGCTGTTGCAGGTCATGCGCTCGTTGTTGGCCACACGGACCTCCACCGCGGGCACTGGCACAGATGCTGCGTGCACTCGCTCGGCGAATGCCTTGGAGACAAAGCTGTGCATGCTCCCTGAGTCCACCAAGAGCAACATGACTTGATTGCCGACGAGCGCGCGCAGACGGATGGTGCATGGCGACTCTGTACCGGCAACTGCGTGCGTGGAGAGCACGCAGCACTCAAGCGCGGGATCTTGCTCCGCCGGCGCGTTGAGCAGGTCCAGGGCATGAACCGCATCATCGCCGAGAACTTCTCCACAATCGCCGACTTGAATTGTGAGCAGTTGAGTGGCTGGCTTGCATCGATGATCGCGGGAGTAACAATCGCCGCACTTGAAGCACAGCCCGTTGGCGCGTCGGTGCTCTTGAAGTTGCCGCTCGCGTGACAGGTCGTCGTTGGGCGCGGCAACACCGCCTGGCCGTGGCGCCCCAACAACCTGAGGAGGAAGCGGTATCAGCGGCGGTGGTGGTGGTGGTCCCGCAGGAATGATTTGCGGTCGAGCACGTTGTGTGCCCGCTTCCTCTTCCACGATCCTGGCCAACACCGCCGCGTGTGTGATGCTGGACGGCTCCTGGAGACGGACTGTAGCCCGCAGATCATCACGCAAGCCGAGCAGGAACTGCGTGATGAACAACTTGGGGTTGAGCGACGCGTCGAGGGCGAGCAGGTGGTACATGTGAGCCTAGAATGTCGTCCTGTACTCGGAGACGGTGCCGGTTTGGCGAAGCTGTAGCAGTTTATGCATCTCCACTTTGAATTCATCTGGTGCGAATTCGCTGATGATGGGCGCGGTAAACTCGTCCCAGGTCGGCGAGCGGTGTGTCTGCCGGTACGCCTGGTACCAGTGCACGATGTGGCCATCGATGTAGAGCGAGGCCATGGTCATCCAACTATGCGGCGGAATGCGGTACAGGTCGAAGTAGGTGATGCAGCGGTCGAGCCAGAGGCTGGGCGCGTCGCCGTCGAAGTGCGGGAAATCGTGCTTGGGCGGCTTGACCGTGTACTCCTCGCGCGGTCCGTGGTGTGCATCGCGGCCCGCCATGAACGCGGCGGGCTGCCCGACACCCGCGAGATGGAGAGGATGCCGCGTAGGAAGCAGGGACGGCCCGTTGTTGGCTAGGCGAACGGCGGGGCCCTGAGGATGAGGCCCCCGGGCATGCTCCAACGACGTCACCGCGAAGGCCTGGGTGTCGCCGTCGTGGTGGTCAGCGTCGATCGGTCGGTGGCGCTCGGCGGCGGACGGTGAAGGTGGTAGCTCGCGCTGCTGCCGCACCTCGTCGACGTCAGCTTGGGTGAGGTCCAGCTGCTTGCGGATGTGCGCCAGATCTGCGGAGACCTGCGTGTTGAACGCGATCTGGGCCTCGCGATGCTTGTCCCCCGCAAGCGTGGTCTCGTCGAAGCGCTTCAGGAGCGCCTGCAGCATCGTCTTGAGCTCTCCCGTGGACTCTGTCATGGCGGTGATGATGTGGTGAGTTTGAGCCGAGTGTTTGCTGGGCGGCGCCGTCGCACACGCTCCAAATCAGGCCAACCCCGCTGGGGATTTCGAGCGGATCTCGCCGGAGCGAGGCCGCACCCGCAGCAGTGGATGTTACGGCTCGGTCGAGAGGGATGAGTGGCAACTAAGAAAAATTTTGGTTGGCAAAACCTGAGCTCTGATTACCAACTGTCATGAACTCATCATCGCTGAATTGGACCGAAGAGGGGAAGGGGATGAGAAGACTTGGGGAAGAGGTTTCTTTTCAAGGGAGGAGGTACAAATGAGGTGGGAGAGGTTCAGAGATACATCGCACACATCGCATCCCCTGCCTACTGGCCTACAACTGGCTAAATAGCTGCGCTCCACTTGTCCGCCTTGCCTTACAGGTGGGCCCATGCCAACTGGCCGAGGGGTCCCACCATCACTCGTCCACCGCATCATCTCCTGGTGATGCAGGTGTGACACATCTGTTGCCGGCTGTGCGCCCCTTCTCCCGGCCGCGGCCGCCATCATCTTCCTCCGGCAGCGCGCCCCTGCTCCTGGCCGCTTCTGCCGTCATCTGCTGCCGGCGGCGGCCCCCGCCACCTCCACGGCTCCACTCCCTGAACTATGCGACGCGTGTGGCAACCCCCTACGACAGCTGCGCGCGGGGCGCCCTCCTGGTGGACGACGACGCGTCCACGACCACGAGCCACACGGTCGTCGTGTTCAGAATGTGGCTAAAGTTCAGGTTGAACTGGATGCAAATTTGAGAGCATAGCGGCCAGGTATGGATGCTTTTCCCGTATGAACTTTATGTATCGCTTTACTGATTAGCTGAACCTATATTATATATCCATTGTTCCTAGATAATGCATAGCACGGGATTTGTCAGGATGGATTTACAAATTAGCTGAAGTCTCTTGTGCCTGTTGAACTGAACCTGGTATGAAACTGAACAGAAAACTGAACATAATAAACAGGTGGAAACATCTTAAATGTGCTCTTTTATCGGACAGTGGGCAGAGTCAGCACCTCTCCTGAACAGAAAGCAAAATTATCCCTGAGTAAATCCAACTGCACATCAACATATGGTTCACCAAAATGTAACCTCGGATTTGTGCCAAATACTAAAATCCAGTGCCAAATCAAATACAGAAACCAGAGTTCACCGCATAAGCGTGCATCCGCTAAGAAGTCGTTGATTGACCTCAGTTCACATGAAGGTTGTCCATTTTCCTGTTGCGCCGCTCATATGGAGTTTTCATTGCCGTCCTCGCTAGCAAATGGTTCTTCTTCATTGTCAATGGCTATGATTGACACTGTGTACTCTTGTCCGATCACAATCCTAAAAGTATTATGCGTTTTTCATCACAAGAAATGCTAATGATGTTAAAAGGCGTGGCACATCCTACAAAAATGCAGTGTGTAAGTATATATGATGCAGAGGTCAACACTCAACACCGCCAATCCTTAGTCGATCAGAATTTTCTTAAGCCCTGGTCAAATCTCATATGAACTTAGCCAGTGGATTAGTCTACAAATTCACTCTTTTTTTTTTGCCTGCTTGCCAAAAGTCTATTGTGTTTTACTATGTGACAGAGATCTAACAGTTGACCGTCAACAAAATAAACAAATAACATGAAATGGGTTACCTTCTTGACCCCATGAAACGTCCGAGACCCCAAATAGCTCCACCAGAGCCAAAGTTAACGATTCTCTCCAGCCTAGGAACCATGCAGAAATCACTTGCAAAAAAGAAAACCAAAAACATCAGTAAGGAGCAGAGGTGAGAGCAAAGTAAACATATGGTTCATAAGGGTAAATTTCTTTTGTTTTGTGTGGTTTGGGTTGTGTAAGCGTTAAATGGCAAAAGCACGTTTGAACCTGTTTTTGTTTCTTGGATGCTGTATTATTTGACAGTGGAACCTGACCCGAAAGTCGGATGAAAAAAGTTAATATGTGCAAACTAGGCACCTATATTAAGTTATGAGGATGTTAATTGACACATTTTCAGGATTAAATTCAAAAAGGCCTAGCCAATATGATACCTGAATTCAGCGGAGCTCCAGAAATGAAGAGAGCCATCTCTTGAACCTGTAATTAGATATGAGCTATCGGGAAAGGCCATGACAGAAATTACCGGAGATATGAAAGCTTGCATCGTATGAACACAAGCCTTTTCCTCCATGTCCCATATCTGTTAGACAACAAAAGCGCATGCACTATTATTAGCAACGTTACGCTTGTACGATATCATTGTATTTGTCAATGATAATGGCATACCTTAGCGGTGTGGTCGTCAGAGCCAGTAATCAAATATTGTCGATCATTAGATTTGAAGAAATCGAGACAGTTCACTTTGTCCTGATGCCCAGACAAAGTATATTTTGATTCGGGAGAATCGACGCTCCAAACCTGAACATCAAGTATACGAATTGCAATTAAAAGTTTTCGAATTATTATTCTCCAAGTCCCTCTATCATACGGTGCACATTCCAACAACTAAGCTATTGTAGCCAAACTGATCGGTTGGCAAAAAGGAGAAACCCATATATACCTTTACTGTTTGATCATCTGAAGCACTTGCAAACATATTGGAGTCCACTGGGTTAAATGCGACTTGCTGTATAGTATCGGAGTGTTCTTGCATGAATGATTGTGTGCACTCCCAGCCGTTGTCCCAGTCCCAGAGCTTCATATCACAATGAGCCGATGACAATACATATGGGCGGGTTGGATGGACGGCCATTGATGTGATGAAGCAATCACTGGCGGCTCTGAAACTCCTGAGTTTTTGTATTTTGTTGTCGTAATTGTACACATGGATCACACCATCAGATGTCCCAGCCACAAACCATTTCTTTCTTGAGATAACCTTAACAGAATGAACTGTATTGAGAAGAGTGATCGTCGTATTAGCATGCAGTATATGATGATGGAAATTAGGGAACTTGGTAAACAGAGGAGCCAGAAATATAGGCATGCCTTTATTCGACAATGAGTAAGAGGGCATGATTGACTCCTTTGAGACATTAAATGAATCCGTCCGTCTCTGCCGATAAATACAAATGACAGCGTCAGTTGAATGCAGACCAAGTTTTCATTTGCTAATACAAATTGAGCTTTTATGTGATATGCATTTGACAACGGTAATCGGAAAACCATCATGGAAAAATATATCGTTACAGCCGTAGCATCCGGTATCACCAAAAGGAAAAACATCACCCTTCTTCGATGACAACAAACTTCAGCAATCGGCAAAAATAATATGTGTGATACTACTGCAAGTACATGGTAGTATTTAATATAGAAGATAAAATGCATTAACTTGCCTGCGGGTCATAGTTCCATACGCAAACATCTCCATGCTGATGACTTGTTACAATGCTGTGTGACAATAATATATTTATCATAATGCACATTCATTTGAACGGAGGGAATTAATATTCTGGTGCCCAGATTATATATGCTATTCACTCACCATGGCTCGGTGGGCTGTGCATCAAGGGAGCACAGCATGCCATGAGTATTCTTCAGGGATATTATCCATTGATCCTGATCCAACAGAAGACAGGGTCAACATTAGAAAGAAAAAACAAGTCCAAAATTGGAGATGTATGCAGCCGAAAAGAGAACTCCGTACCTTTAGTCTTCTTGAGATTGTCTGCTACATCGTACGTAGTACCAATTAATACGATCAGTAAAGAAAATGCATGAAATGGAAGATAACAAAAAGATCATGTGCAGAAACGGACATTACATCTTTTTCGAATGGTAAATATTGATTAGAAAATGACTGACCTCTGATGTTGTCTGTCCTTGTGAAGCAAAAACAGCTTTCAGCATCACCTCACGCACTGCATTCCCTGACTCTTTAGCTTCGTCGAAAAACTTATCATACTTAGATTGGTCTCTCAAAGTAGGGATGCTTTTATCCCCTGACAGATTGCTCTGCAGGATTAGATCGTACTCCATTTCTTCTGGTAGCCTCTCTTGCTGTTGCTCTGTAACAACGAGAGTGTAAGTAGAGGACTTGGGAGGCACAATGCCATATAGTGGGAGACTTGCGAAGCAACGCCAAGGCTTGATGCTCTTAATCACAAGCCTGAATACTGCGTGTTCATCTGTGTTGGGTTCGACAGGGAAGCGAAGCTCGACAAGGTAGACGTCAAGTAGCTCCTGCGGAACAACAACTCATGTTGTCAAACGAATTTGTATAGTCAACTTCTTGGTGGATACTCCATATGGATGTATCAAATTTGGTCAAGGAATTCTATAACAAGGTAAATATTTTTCGTTTTCATAACTAACTTGACCTCATCCAAAAGCTACAAGCAAGAGCAACCAACAACAAAAGTAAAGGAAAACACAGAAGCTCAAATTTTAAACATACCATTGTTCCCGCGCTTTCTGTTTCAGTAAGCCTATCAATTACATATTGTGTACTAGTTGGCCTTCTCTTAGGATTGCGTTCAGTGCACTGTAATGATATCTCAGTGCATACTCTTACTTGTTGTCTCTGTGATTTCTCTAACCTATCGCTCCACCTTTCAAGTACCTGCAAATTTGCAATTATGAATTAGCATTTCTTTTATAAAGATATTTTTTTATTAATGCATCAAGATAATGCATAGGACAGCTGACCTCGGTAACAACACTACATCAAAGGGATGTTGAGGATGCACACATTAAAAAAAGAACATAAAGAGAGAAAAGAGAAAGAAAACATGATGGCTTCTTGTCATGCGGGTCTGCAACAATAATTTTCAACTCTAACCTCATAGTTTTTGAACAACACCAGGCATCGAGAAAGGTCGTCCAAAGCAGGCCTTCAACAATGGAACAGCGTGCCAACATCTTCATTGTCATCCATCCACTAACAGCCTGTTTGTTTGGGGGGAGTTGGAGCTAGGGAATGGGAGTTTAAGATGGTTGGGACTAAAAATCTCTTGATTGGTTCATGGACTTGGGAATTAACAAGGGAAGGGGAAGGGGAATTAGGAGGCCCAACTCCCATCGATCTCTTCCCTGGGGGCCCCTGGTAATTCCGCGAAGGAATGGGAGTTGACGCCTAGAAGAAAATTGTTACAGATTTGTTGGCCCACCTCCCGCAGGGGAAAAGGAAAAACTCCACGGAAATCCTACCTAAATACTTGCAGCGACATCATTTTCCCTCCAAATAAATCGGCCAACGCTAACTGCTTACTAATTGCTTTATAATATAAAGCGGGGCGAAAGCCTTTTTCGGTAACTGCTTATTAATCTGCAGATGCCATGCCAAGCACGAGCACATCTGATGCCACGTAGGCATAGCCCTGCCACGTGGCCTTGCATGATTCGTCCCCGTTTTTGACGGCGCCGTCCGTTGCCGTCAGACGAAAAAGACTGCCGACGGCTATACTATGCCGACGGCTGACGCCAGGCCGTCGGCATAGGCCCCTATGCCGACGGCTTTACTATGCCGACGGTCTGACAAGACTACGCTGACGGCATCTACGCCGACGGGTCTATGCCGACGGCAGCCGTAGGCATAGACCTATGCCGACGGCTTGGGGGCCTATGCCGACGGCCCTTGGCCGTAGGCATAGACCGCGAGTCCGGTAGTGAAGAGGGGCACCCAGCAGGGTGTAGCCCATCTGATTTTGCTACGTAAAAAGTTTGATTCGTTTATCTTTCCTTCACAGACCGATGCAGAACTATTTCCCCTTTCTACTCTCTTTTTTGCCTTCACATGTTACGGATTTTGTTTCTACATTTGCGTGTCCCCTTCTTTCTCAATTGTTCATTAGAATTATTCCCACATATAATTCCCACCCCACACCAAACGTGGGATTAGGACTAATAGTCCACTTCCCAAGCCTAATCCCCAGCCAACTCCCTCTCATAAACTCCCAATCCCTTTCCCTTAAACAGCCAAACACATTGTAAAGGTCAGATCAGGATTTTCATCAAGAGAGGTTGAAAGAATTCTAAGCACCGCCCTCGACAGAGAGACACTACATGCATCGTCTTTACCAGCTGTAATCAATTAAGCCCTGACCGTTAATATTTAAAATACAACATCATTTATAAGATTAAAAAACTGAGTAGGTAGGTATATTATATTATGTGAGTAGGGTGTTTTGGAGCTCGGGCTGCATGGAGCCCCCGTTTTTTTGATAAATTTGGAATTCAAATTTTAAAGTTTCAAGTTTCAACAACTTCTGAAAACAATCCCACATATACATAGGGATGTATTCTAAAAACCCTTTTAACGTGTGAGCTAAAAAAACACATTCTTAGAGGCTAAAAACCTACAAATTTGTTTTTTCGTTTGTCGCCCACATGTTAAAGTATCTCATCAGGAACATGCACTGTTCACTATTAAAATCCACTGATTTATCTTTTTCTGTAGCTCACGTGTTAAAAAGTATCTCATCACAAAACTTGATAAACTCTCAAACCTTCATTTTGTTTCTCCCATCTTCCATAAGGAAAGAACAAAATAGCCAAGTATTATTATTTTTTGTTCAGTTGGAGGTAGGGGTGGGTTCACTTCCTAACTTGGCCTATATGTCCGTACAATTTATGTCAATTATCCAATCTAACCCAAGCTACACTAATGCTAATTAGTTTTCTACAGCGTTCTTGTTTAGCACTTGGACGGACTTTTCAAATGAAGGGAAGTGTATGTCCATGGCTGAGATTCGGAAGGAACCCCTGGTTTGTGTCCATGGCTGAGATGCTGAAGGAGCCTGTGGTTTGCCAAGTCATTGCTATAAAGGAACCATTTTAGAGGCTTATTTGCACTGAATTTAGAAGTTAGCGCCATGGCGTGGAAGGTTTCATAGTTGGAATTGATCAAGCAATATACTCCCTCTGTCCTATAATATAAGAGCGTTTTTTACACTACACAACGCTGTTATATTATGGGACGGAGGGAGTAGTTTAGTGTCTAAATAGTACAAAATTTATTCTTGAAAATGGCATTAGTCACAATAAAAGCACATGTAATTATATAAAACAAAGCGTTTATCTGGGGATTGCCCATTGTCCTTACTTCCTCAACATCACTATAACCTTTTTCTCCTGTCAGTATCTCCGTGATTATTACTCCAAGACTGTACAAGTCATATTTATGTGTAATTATGTGGTCGCTGAATTCTGGTGCTAGATATCCACTGCATGAGCAAGATCAATTAATGTGCAGAGATAGTGCATATAACTCATCATTGGCAAGAAAGGCTGAGTTTTCAAGTAGCTTAGCTAGCTTACAGGCTTCCAGCAAATGTTGTAGCAATAGTGCGGGTTTGCTCTTCCTGAAAGCACCTCGATATGCCAAAGTCACCAATTTTCGGCACCATTTTAGCATCCATGAGGATATTTGCTGGCTTAAGATCAAGGTGAACAATACCATTTCCGTGAAGGTAATTCAGTCCTTCGCAGATTCCTTTTATTATTTTGTAGCGATCTCTCCATTCAAGTCCACTGGACGCATCTACATAAATTGGACATGAGAAAGGTGGTTTCGTATCTGGAATAGAGTCCTTGATATTAAAACTATAGTTAGTAAATGACATGGAATGTAATTGTGTGTAGAAGTGTCAAGTGTTCATGAACCAAATAATCTTTTAGCAAGGAAAATCGTGGCCCTACCGGAGATATAGTTAGAAAGATCCCTCTTTGGTAGAAATTCAAAGCAGAGTAATCTTTCTTGTATGTCAGCCATGACAAAATTTCCTTCATACGTTGCTACTTGCCCTTGTGTGTCGCAACAATATCCCAAAAACCGTACGACATTTCTGTGCTTCACCTTCATCAGACATTGAATCTCCGTCTGGAATTTATTCTCATACAAATACGTGTTGGACAGCTTCTTCACAGCGACCATGCCATTGTCAAGGATTCCCTGTAGTCCAAGCATGCCTTGCCACTTCTTAGATTAACTGCAAGTAAGACCGGGGCAGTTTTGAATTTCCTTACCTGATAAACCACCGCGAATCCGCCACGTCCAATTTCATGGTCAGCGGAGAAACTCTTTGTGATGTCTTCAAGGAGTGGCAGCGGCAGAGCTCTTGGCTCTTTGGTTTCATCCAACAGCATACACTCCAGGTCGATTCGCGCACTAGCTTGGCGATCCATTACCGATTAGATAACCATAGTACCCCTGAAACAAGAGCAGCTCTTGAGGCCACAGGTTCCCTTGAAACAAGAGTGCGAGAACGTTTTCATTTCATACAAAACATGATTATAGGTCGGTGATTGCTCTTCTGTTCTTCAAACAGAAGAAAAACTATCTTCTCTAGGGAAGAGAAAACGGGAATTACCTGGAGGCTGCTACCACTGCACAAAATGTACAGTAACTCTTCTTCCCTTCTCTCTCAGTAAAGAAAGAAGCAGAATTTGCCTGGAGAAGCCCGGCTGTGCAGCTAGTGATGAAGACGAGTATCAGATCGATGTTATCCGAAGCTGGGAGACGGACGGGCCGTCTAACGAAACTATCAAATGGAGGAGACAGATCTGCATCTGCTTCCAAACAACTAACCCACCCGGGTTCGGCTCGGGTGCAGGGGTCACCGCACCTTTTATTGTGCAGGCCCAATCAGTGGCTGCCACGTATGCTTGTAGGCCTAATAATTAACAAATCAATTAATGATTTCATCCTTCAACTAACCCTTTCGTCCTGAACTATTGATGCTCCGTACAGTTTCACGCTCCGTGCAATCTCATGCTCTTTAACGCTCGACGAAACAATTGGTAGCGCACGGTGACGTACTCCGATTAAGACGAACTCCGCCGGCCTTGCACATAGTCACCCCAACCATTCATGGCTACAATGTTGTATTTCTTCGATGGTCATGTGCTCAGGGGCATGCAGCCCATGCAGGCACTCGTGCAGGCTGTTAACCTGGCACACACTCTTTGACGTTATCAATCAAATGGATCATCACTTCATCAGGTTGTTTTCTCGTCGCACCCGACTACAGTCAACCATGGGCAACTTCTGATCATCCGCCGGCAGGATCGTCTTGCAGAGGACAGCGAGCGGGTTAGCAAGGACATCCTCGCCGTGATCCTCACACGGTCCTTCATAATGCATTCGCTGTAGTCGATGGGCAATGGAGATTTAGTTGCAACGGAGTTGTACTTAGATGTCCAACAGAGTAGGGAAGAGAAACAATAAATATCGAATTTATTTTTGTAGAACAGCAAACGTCGAACTAGTTGAAGAAAAGCATTAATTAAATTCGGCCTACAAGAACACGTGGCATGCAGCGATTGGGCCTGCACAATAATCGGTGCGGTGATCCCTGCACCTTGAGCCGAACCCAACCCACCCGCTGTACAATTAATTATTATTATGCGAGATCTTACATTACCTAAATGATTGTTTGCTCAAACTTCAAACAGAAAAGCTAGATGAGTGTTTGCTTACGATTTAGTTCACGATGGACATGTCTATGTGTGACGTACTGAACCGCATTATTATCTACACAATCTTTTTCTTTCTTTTTGGAAAGCTCCGAATCACTGAGATGCTTTCTGTTGGTCCGGCATTCTTTAATGCTCCACCAAACCGAGGAAAGAGATGAGAGTCCTTCTTGAATACATCAAATCTGATTTGATTCGTGTATTAAAAAAGAAAATGATTCCACCCCCCTTTCTAAAGAAGAGCCTGCCTAACATTGTCAAAGACAATTAGGAAATCTCCGTTCACATGCCCCAGGGACCAGCTTCCCAGAGCTGCCTTGAATCGATCCGAAGCACCTGGCATTAATAGTCACGTATTGACAACGAGAAACCTTAACCTTGCCGCTCTGAAGAGTCGTTATGAATCTACGCCAGAGCCCCATCGAATCTGTCTAGATGGATAAACTCGAGGAGGATTAGAGCCTCGTCGAATCCATCTCAACAGGAATCTGCGAGGACTAAAACACTAACCTATCTCCTAGTCGGGTTGAGGCATCAAGATTCCCCTGCCTGGTACCAACCACCGGACCAGCAGACATAGGGGGATGAATCCATGGGCTTGACGAGTGGTTGTTTCCATCTTAAATCTGAAGTTGTAGCTTTGTTCTAAGTCAAAAAAATTAAAGCTCGAACAAATCAATAAAAATAGTAGCACTTACAATACCAAATTATCTTCATTAGATTTGTCGTATTTGATATTGTAAAACTATTAACATTATTATTTTGATAGATTGTTTATATATACTTGGCCAAACTAATATTTTTTAACATAGGGCAAAACAAAACTAGAACTTCAAGGATTTTGAAATGGAGTAAGTACTTCCTCGGCCCCCAAATAACTGTCTCAACTCTAGCACAACTCTGTACTAACACTAAAGTTAGTACGAAGTTGACAAACTTATTTTGGAACAGAGAGATCAAGGAGTAATTGATTACCAACACTATGCTCACACGTGTGACTCGTGAGCATCGAGACTCAATAAATTTTTTGTAGAGACGAGGCCTTTTTATCCTGCTTTATAGAAAGCAAATCGCACCACAGATCACGCACACAGAAGCACTGCCTCCCGTCTCAATATAGTACTGTACTTTCTAGGCAAAGAAATATTCCAGGTGAGCCATGATGATGTGCCCCATAATTACCGAAGCGTATGTCTTTTTTTCAGAAACTGTGATTATATTTATATAAAAAATCAGGGAACCACCAAACAGGATCTTGCCCGCTTTAAATCAAAGTACATTTTGAATATGGCTACCTCGAAGCATATAGTTGGTGAACGGATAACAATTGACAAGTACAGGCAGCCAAACTGAACATCATCCTTATTTTTATGGAGAAAATTGTGACAGATACATCGCATCCCCTGCCTTCTTCACCACTGCGGCTCCCTCTTCCACCTCCAACGCAAGGACACGAGAGGCCTGGCTTGGTAGGTAGCTTCCCCATACCCTGAAGCCATGGCCTCCAAGAACCCTTCCTATTTCCAAAGCATTCCTCTTCAGCAAATCATCGAGCAAAAGGAGCTTCGGTTGCACTTGTACATATTCCAGCAATGGAGCAAAGGCCCTCGACAGAACCAGCAAATTATGACAAACTTAGGGCTCCCCAATCAGTGCGGTCTCAGCACTATAAATGACTGGCCTATACGGGATGGCCCCGGCCACGACGCAGACATTGTTGCCCGTGGCCGAGGCCTCCATTTCGGGACCGCTATCGACGAAGCAGACTATTTTCACTCTTTCGTCATAATTTTTACCGACGAGAGGTTTGTCAACATCTTTTCTATTTTGTATACTCTTTAAAAAATTGTACTGAAGCTTTTTCCCCATTGTTGATATTGCCCGCATATTCTTAATTCAACACCCATTGATCTTTTAATTCTCCATGCATGCATATTCTTAGCCTTCTCATTAATCTTGTGCGATACTTAGGTTCAAGGGATCCAGCCTTCAGGTGCTCGGAACTTCGAAGGCTAGCAGTCCAGATGGTGAATGGGCGATCACCGGTGGGACCGGAGAGTTTGCCTTTGCACAAGGTGTTGTTGCTCACAAAATGTTCGGGAGAGATCACGCTTCTTGTTTCAGGGAGCTTCACATCCGTGTTTTGTGCCTCGCCTTTCCAAAACCAGTGAGTGAGATCAATTCATCCAGTGCCTTCTTTTACTCTAGCTAGCTTTTAATTATGAGAAATTTAATATACACCTAAATGTTCATTGGACTATTCACTTTCTTTAGAAACTAACATTTTTTGACATCAATATGGTCTCCAAGTATCACTTGGACACTTAATTTCTATTACAACATATTTATAAGTCCAAAAGAACAATATATTCTCAAGATTTTTTGAGATAAGTTCATACACATTACTTCCAAATTTCTGACCAAAATATTTGTAAATACATTCATTGTTAAATTTCCAAAAATTTGACTATTTTAATGATTTTAACTGTTAGATTTTACAAGTTTGATTGTGCTCTTGCCTAAAAATGATAACTTTTACAAGACCATATTGAGTAGGAGGTTATATTATTTTAGAAATGACCCTAGCATGGTTAGTATACATTTTCCGCTGCCTTTTATGCAAAGAATGTACAAGAGATGCAAATAATGTCGGTGGCTCAACGCTAGCATTTTGTTAAAAGGAGGATGTACCCCGGCCTCTGCATCTGGACGATGCATGCAGCCATTTTCTTAATTATTCACAAAGACCTTACAAAGTAATACATCAGTACGCCTAAAGCCACCGTCCAATCCAGGCAACACCTGTTTCTACTCCTATCCCCTTGATGAAGGGGTGCCGAATGTCTGAGCCTAATACCAAACAGACATCGCACCAAAGCCTAACATTTAACGCCGGATGCCCCAGCCTAGCCACATACTGAGACTAGGTCACACACCGGTCCGCAACTCACTGCAGGCACCACATGCGCACCCTGCAAGGCCCGACACCACCGTCTTTCTTCGATCCGTCTTCAGAGCAGAAACTGACGTATCGATCATGCCAGGCCTCTCTGTCATCGACGCCACCATGACGCCAGACAACCGTCCTTCTGCGCAAGTCCATCGTGGCACATCAGACGTCTAATCTCCAGGGCGCCACACCATCAAGATCCGTCGCCATCAATGTGTAGGATGAAGCACCGCTCCACCAAGGATGTCGTCCACTGGTCCCTCGAGCCCGTGTACACCTCCAAGAATGACGTCCCCAAGGGGGAAACGACACAAGCGCGCCGCCGTCTTCCAATCTACCGATCTATGGTTTCCCCCGGAGGTAGCAGATAGTGGTCTAGAACTTCTCCACGGCGATGCCTTCAAGAAGGGAACAACTAGAGCGCCACCATCGCCGGCTTTGACATCTAGCCAAGAGCAGGTTTTCACCCAGATCTGTTCGAAGAACTCCATCCAGCTTCTTGTGCACGGATCGCCGCCTTCTCTGTCGGAGACTAGACCGAAAGGATCCAGTCGCCGCCCCCAGATCCATGCAGCCAGAACTGGGAGATGACGAGCAGTCTCCCTGGACCGGGGCTAGCACGAACCGGACCAGATCGAGTCGGAGACGATGTTACCCTTGGAACTCCGGCAGGCTAGCGAAGAGCCACCGGCACCACCGCATCCAGATCGACGGCCACGCCGGGCCGCCGCCACCCCCCGCGCCGTCCGCAGTCGCCAGATCCGGGATGGGCCCGAGCCGGTCAGACCAACGGTCGCCCCGCCACCCAGCCATGGGGTGAATTCATACTGCCGACTTTCAGGCCCGTCCAAGGGCATGTGCGAGACATGCGACCGCAT
>NC_041385.1:753394380-753401252 GCF_002162155.2 Triticum dicoccoides
GGCCAACGTCATATATTTATCAGGCTATTTTCTTTCTGTCACTGTTTTGGGCTGGCCTGCTGATCGCTAGAGGCCCATCCAGATTATCGATCGATCGTAAGCCTCCAGCCTCTCCCAAGGGAGCTCCTGTCTGACGCCCGTTAGCGTCAAGAAGTGGAGCTTTCGCTGAACGTAGGTGGAGATGGGCCGGCCCATTTAGAGGTGGGAGCTCCTGTCTGACGCCCGTTAGCGTCAAGAAGTGGAGCTTTCGCTGAACGTAGGTGGAGATGGGCCGGCCCATTTAGAGGTCAGGAGTTTGAGTGCGTTAAAAACGATCGCCAAAAATTAAACCGCACCAGCGAGGGATCGAACCTGCGACGTCCCCGCTCGAGAAGTATCGAGCTAACCAATCGAGCTGATACATTATACTGGTTTTAAGGCGCGCGACACCTTAAAGTACGAGACAGCTTTTGAAAAAAATCGAACAATTCACGAAAATTGAGAACAAAAAAAAGGAAAATTACGAACAAAATTTGACCAACGCGAAACCCTTTTTAAAACCATGAATTATTTTTGAAATTCAAACAAACTTTTCAAACATGAACAATTATTGAACAGTTGAACAAAAAATTCGAAATTCCAAAAAGATGAACAATTTTTGAAATATACATTGAACATTTTTTTTATTATACGCTGAACAATTTTAAATACATATATTGAACATTTTTTTATTATACACTGAATAATTTTAAATACATATTGAACATTTTGGTATATGCCGAACAAAATTTAAAATATACGTTGAACATTTCTGCAATGTATGCTGAACAAATTTTGAATTCTGAACAAAATTTTAGAACCGTGATTTTTTCTGAAATAAAGAAGGAAATATGGAATTTCAAACTTTTTTGTAAACGAAAAAAGATAAAATAAAAAGAGAAGGAAAAAAGAAAAAGAAACAGAAACAAAAGAAAAAACAGGAAAAAAAGAATAAAAGAAACAGGAAAAATCACAAAAGCGGCAAAAAAAAACCGGTTTAGGGAACCTTCTAGAAGGTTCCCAAAACCGGTTTGCCTGCCACTGCTCTATCTGGGGAAGTGGGCCGGCCCATAGCGCGCAGCAGCTCCCGCGCTTCAGCGAAGCCGCGTCTCCTGGACGCACGCGCGCGTTAAATAGGATTCGCCCTCTCCCAAGGACCCCAACTCCCACTCCGTCACCCGTATACCCGGCGATTCATTTTCAGTTCTTCAGACCCCTAAAAGAAAAACTTCCCAGTTTTTCAGAGACCCACGACTAGAACGAATCTGCTTGCCGTCCGCACGGATGCAAGGAGCAGGAGGGCATGGACAGGCGGCAGAATGAGAGTATGCTTTAATTATATTAATTTTGTAGTTACAAGAATTTCTCAGATTTTAAGGCATCATTGGCATTTCGCACCGGGGCCCTGCCGACTTTGAATGTATCATAACTCGTGAGAATGTGGACGTTGGCATATAGACGATCGAATTCGGCTAAAAACAATAGAGAGATAACTTAGTGGAATGGGCAATAAAATTAACACAATGAAACATGTTTTAAGATTTTAAATCCTTCGAGTGTTTTGCCTGTTTGCATCTGTTTCTTTAAGTAAAAAATAGCACGAGACAAAGTTCACCCGGCAAGTATGCTCCCAAATTCAATGCTCCGGAAATAAAACAACATTTTTGGTTATCTCCTAATGTACACCCGTTGCATGAAAAAAAAACTGGCATTAACCGGACTCTCCATCTCAAACACCATAGATCTCGCGGCATAACCTTGCCACATTTAGAGGAAGTTCCAACGTCCGAACACTTGCCAAAGGCAGGCATTTTGCCCATTCTATCAAGATAGAAAAGGCCAAAACAATACTCCCTCCGTTCCTTGATATAAGGTGTATAGATTTTTGAAATTTTCCCTCCACATGCATTCTTTAATTTCCTGCCAAAAACTATACACCTTATATATAGGAACGGAGGGAGTACATAGTTTATGTACATATGACTTGGCATTGTCGCTCGAACACTTGCCTTCTCCGTGTGAGGTCCTCCACTAGACTACATGCCACCTGCAACACAACTATGAACATCCCTTGAAAGATATACAGCATTTGCGCTCAAAGCCAATCCATATATTCCGGAGAAATGTTTGCATCAGACAGTTAGGATTTAAACTTCGTCTCACTTCTGTACAAATAGGTTGGAACGTCTTCAAAGAGCCCTTTAATTGTAGCCTTCTAATAAGTTGCCCATACACAAGTGTAGGTAGTTTGTTCATCTTTTTTTTCTCTTGCTGAAACAAGATGTGTTGTTCCTTCGCGTATATTTGTAGGTCCTTGTCACCAAGATTGGACCATGGGGTGGGCATGGAGGAAAAGAATTTGATATCCCAGAGTCGGTACCTCAACATCTAGAAAGTGTGACAATTAGAAGTGGTGTTCTCATCGACTCCATTGCGTTCTCCTACGTTAATCAAGCTGGAAAGAAGCAAACTCTTGGTCCGTGGGGTGGTGATGGTGAACTTAGTGACACGGTGAGTGAATGTGCAGCACAATGCTAGTTCTATCAACTTTTGCAAAGAAGATAATCGATTTATCTCTTTCCTTGTAGATCACTTTTGCCCCTATAGAGATTGTGAAGGAAGTTTCAGGAACAACCGGTACTTTTGGTGGAGATACTGTTGTGACATCGCTTACTTTTGTCACAAATGTGAGGACATATGGACCTTTTGGAAAACCAAGCGGTACTGCTTTCAGTGTCCCTCTTACGGACACTAGCGTTGTGGGCTTCTTCGTCCGTGCTGGAAGACTTGTTAATGCTATTGGGGTTTATGTGAGTCCTTCTGTTCAAAATTATTAGTACATACGTTGCTCAAGAATAACCAGAGCTCTTGGACGGGCTGGCATGTTATGGGTTGCACTGGTCTCATGTATTACTATTGGTTTTCCTTTTAGGGTTCATGCATTTGTTACATGTTATATGTATGGCTACTAGCACGGATCAGGCAGTCTCACGCCTGTGGATGTGTTGAAGTTTTTCTGGATTTAAATTAATGTTGACTTTAAGAGCAATTGTTGTTTATCTACGGTTTATTTGGATATCTACTACTCAGTTCAACTTGATTTTAACTATATAACAATAAGAGCGGTCCAAAAATATGTGGCAAAAATATTAAAACCCCTTACAAGTGAAGACCGTAAATAGGTCCATTATTGTTCAATTAAAAATGATACCAAAACAAGTTACATAGATATTTTGTAAAATGATATCAACAAAATATGGATTAGCTTTACAAAGAAAAGATGACCTTTCCATCCCTATCGCAGATTCACACGGGACATGATGAAATACTACTGGATATCAACCGGTGTCACATAAAAAACACAACACTCCTGCAGAACCAAACTGGAAACATGAAAATGGAGCAACAGCTTCATTCCTCTGATAAACCTGTAAAACATACTAATACTAATAAATAGGCGTAATCAAATTAGTCCCTCTAGAAACTCATGCTTCACCTCCGCTGTCCATATCCACAACCGTCACAGTAAAGAACATAAGCACATAATAATCTTACATGATACTATACGAATTTTTGACTTTCATTTAGCTCACAAGATGGCAATATCAATAGTTCTTGATCTTGAATTCATGCTTAGGGCGTTCAAAGCAATGGGGTGCAGAATCATAGGAAGAATAAAACACAGCTTATGGTCGCTAGAACATTTTAGTTGGTGTATCCATTTTATCATGCTATATCATATTTTCTTTTGAATTTATTGAAACAAGTACATTATGATTGGTGATGACGATTTATTCAGAAACAGGAGTCAAGGAGATGCATTTTGGACAATATTTATTATAATTCTGATGCTTTGTATAAGTAAACTGCCATTTATTTATAGTAATTTTGCCATGATACGAGAAACAGAAATTTGCCCATGATACTTGAATTAAACTTGACATGGTACATAAATTAAGTTTGTCATGATCCATAAAAGTAAGTTTGCCATGCTTGAGAAATAAAAGGAAATATATATAGTAATTATTTACTAAAAATTTCATGTCACATGAAATAATGTTGCCATGGTAAGAGGAAAAGAATTTGCCATGATATTAAAACTGAAATTGCCATGGTGCATGAAGTAAATTTGCTTGGTTACTATCCTATTTGTACTTCAGAAACAAGTACATTGCAGAGCTCGGAACTTATGAATATGAATGCAGATAGACAGGACATATGTACAGTTACACTAGTAGAAAAGGAGGCAATGGTCCAGGCCGGCTAAGCCCATTAGTCCCGGTTCAATCCAGAACCGGGACCAATGGGGGCATTGGACCCGGTTCGTGAGCCCCAGGGGCCGGCCGGGCCACGTGGGCCATTGGTCCTGGTTCGTCTGGACCTATTGGTCCCGGTTGGTGGGACGAACCGGGATCAATACGTCTCGCTCCTGGCCCACAACCATTGGTCCCGGTTGGTGAGACGAACGGGGACCAAAGGGTTGGTCCTCGTTGCGGCCAGAGTTTAGTCCCACCTCGCCAACCGAAGGGAATCAGACCGGTTTATAAGCCCCTCCCTCTCTTCCTTATTGAGCTACTCTGAAAATGAAAATAGATGCCCTTATATAGGGAAATTAGCCTAAATTTATATGGATTTCGATTGAAATTCGTTATGAATTTAAGTTGATTTTCCTCTATAAGCGCATCTATGCTCATTTCTGAGTAGTTTTTTATATTTTTTTTCTTTTCTGCTATATTTATTTTTTCTTTTTATTTCTGAGTTGTAATAAGCCATTAAAAATAAGGATATATGCTCCTTTTTAGTACAGTTAATCACAACTATTTTTTACTTCTATTCATTTCTGAGTAGTTTTCTATATAGTTTTTTTTTCTTTTCTGTTATAGTTATTTTTTTGTTTTTATTTCTGAGTTGTAATAAGTCATTAGAAATAAGCATCTATGCTATTTTTTTAGTAAAGTTAATCAAAATTATTTTTTCTTCTATTTATTTCTAAGTGGTTTTTTATATAATTTTTTTTCTTTTCTGCTACATTTATTTTTTTTCTTTTTTTTCTGAGTTGTAATAAGTCATTAAAAATAAAAAAGAGGCGCAATGCTCGTTAAGACGAAGCCGCTCCACCTCCTTCCTCTGACTTCTAGCGCTGCTCCACAAAACAATGCTCCCAAGAGAGAAACAACACCGCAGTGCCGCCATCGTCCGGTCTGGAACACCAGATCCTAGGGTTTCCCCCGGAGCAATACGAGTGGGTCAACGGTAGTCACACGACGATGCATTCATCATGGTAACGACATGGAACGCCGCCATCGCCCGCCGTCAGCTCGGTTTTCACCGGCAACTACGTCTCCCCGACTCGCAGCTGGTGCCAGATGACGGATCCCGAGATCCGAACACCCAGCCTCTGGCCGACCACCTCTGACTGAAGAGATGACCACCATCGCCGGCTGCAATGGTCAGAATTATTTTTTAGTAAAGTTAATCAAAGTTATTTTTTCTTCTATTTATTTCTGAGTGGTTTTTTATATAGTTTTTTTCTTTTCTGCTACATTTATTTTTTTCTTTTTATTTCTGAGTTGTAATAAGTCATTAAAAATAAAAAAGAGGCGCAATGCTCGTTAAGACGAAGCCGCTCCACCTCCTTCCTCTGACTTCCAGCGCTGCTCCACAAAACAATGCTCCCAAGAGAGAAACAACACCGCAGTGCCGCCATCGTCCGGTCTGGAACACCAGATCCTAGGGTTTCCCCCGGAGCAATACGAGTGGGTCAACGGTAGTCACACGATGATGCCTTCATCATGGTAACGACATGGAACGCCGTCATCGCCCGCCGTCAGCTCGGTTTTCACCAGCAACTACGTCTCCCCGACTCGCAACTGGTGCCAGATGACGGATCCCGAGATCCGAACACCCAGCCTCAGGCCGACCACCTCTGACTGAAGAGATGACCACCATCGCCGGCTGCAACGGTCAGAATTATTTTTTAGTAAAGTTAATCAAAATTATTTTTTCTTCTATTTATTTCGGAGTGGTTTTTTATATAGTTTTTTTCTTTTCTGCTACATTTATTTTTTTCTTTTTATTTCTGAATTTTAATAAGTCATTAAAAATAAAAAAGAGGCGCAATGCTCGTTAATTTGCTTCAAGCCTTTCGGAATAGTGTCAACTGCACTACACATAGCTCTGTGCAGTCTACCGTATTCCTCAAGGCTTGAAGCTAACCAACGTGCAGGAGCATTGAGCCTCTTCGTCATCGTCTCTGCACTCAGGGCTTACAAACAGCTGCGACTGCCTCTCGCTTGGCGAGGCGGGAATAAAAAAACAGCTGCAGGAAGAATCAACAAAAAAATAGTTGCAGAAAATAAAAAGTAGTTACACGGGTCCATTGGTACCGGTTCATGGCACCAACCGGTACCAATGCAGCTCTTTGGTCCCGGTTGGTCGCTCCAACGGGACCAATGCCCCCCCTTTAGTCCCGGTTGGGGCCTCCAACCGGGACCAAAGGTCTTCGTTTCCCGCCCTTTGGGCTGCTGAAAAGAGGCCTTTGGTCCCGGTTGGTGGCACCAACAGGGACTAAAGGGGGCATTAGTCCCGGTTGGAGCCGCCAACCGGGACCAATGCTCTTGCTATATATACTGGACTTAGCAGTTTTCGCCAAATTCCATCTCTTTCTCGCCCCTGCCCCGAGCCTCTGCTCCTCGTCGCCGTTGCCGCCGAGCCCGCCCCGTGCCGCCCCGAGCACGCCGTCCCCGTCGCCGCCCCGAGCCCACCGTCGTCGCCGCCCCCATCGCCGCCCGCGTCCCGCGTCGCCCCGTCATCGCCGCCCGCGTCCCGCGCCGCCGCGCCCCGACGTCATAGCC
>NC_041385.1:753401877-753412450 GCF_002162155.2 Triticum dicoccoides
CCCTGCCCCGAGCCCGCCGTCCCCGTCGCCGCCCCCGAGCACGCTGTCCTCGTCGCCCCTGCCCCGCGCCGCCCCGAGCCCGTCTTCGCCCCTGCACCGCGCTGCTGACGTGAGCGTTTTTTTATTTTTGTTAGATTTTTTTAGATTCTTTTGTAGGTCATAGATTTTTTTTGTTAGGTTAGATGTGTAGTAATTTAGATATGTAGTTCATAGATTTTTTTTATTAGATTAGATTTTTTTGTTAGATTACATGTGTAGTAATTAATTGGTTCATATTATGTTAGATTTTTTTGTTAGATTAATTAGATTTTTTTGTTAGATTAGATATGTGTAGTAATTAATTTGTTCATATTATGTTAGATTTTTTTTTCTGTTAATAGATTTTTTTGGTGATATTATTATTGAATATGCATGTTTGGTGATATTATTGTTAATAGATTTTTTTTTGTGATATTTAGATTGTGTAATTAATTTTGTTCATAGAATTTTAATGATTTTTTTGTTCATAGTATTTAGAAAAAGGAAAAAAAATAAGAAGTAGTTTATATATAGTTGAACTAGCTAGTTGATTTAATAAACTAATATATTTTACTATATAATGAAGTAGTTTGTTTTTAGTAAGTACTACTTATTTATTTATAGTAAGTGCTTAGTAGTTGAACTAGATAGTTGATTTAATTAATAAAACTACTTTTATTTAACTATATATAGAAGTAGTTCCCGAGTCGACGTCGGCGATGCCTATCCCGCATCCTCGTCGTCGTCGACTCGGCGGTGGAGGCCTGCTTGATCAGGGCCATGTTCGGGACTGGGCTCCGTCGGGTTGGTATTGGGAGGTGCTACCTTCCGGGGGACGTAGGTTGGTGAGGAGGCAACCAGTTGTTGACCCGATCCTTGTTTGGTGGCGGTCGCATGGGCCAGTGATGGTGGTGAGGCATCCGAACACCGCGGAGGTGGTACGTCACCGTGTCAGCGAGGAGGACGAGCACGTCCGTCGCTACATGGTTGCATTGGAGGGGAGGTTCGACAATACCTGGCAGGTTCTTCAGGGATCTCACTGGAGCTATGATCCTGTGATGGTTCCTTATCTTTGGGTGTCCACCGCCCGCGTCGATACCCGTCGGGCGCTACGGTTCTAGTTGTATTAGTGAGAATATTCGACGATGTACGGACACCAAGAGATGATGTACTTTTGCTTATAATTATTGAATGCATGCTAATTTGAATACTATACTTTATTTTATGATTTGGTTTTGCTTATTTTATGATTTGGTTTTGCTTATTGAATGCTCATATTGGATAAGTTCTCCTTCATTCCCGTGTGCTACACAATTTGGTATAATAATGCATTCGGGAATGAAAGAGGAGCTACGTACGTACATCGATCATCGATAGTCAACCCGTGATTAATAATAATGATCTAGTTTAATATTTGAATTATGAACATAGGCCAGAAATGTCGTACTCATCGGACGACGAAAACCGCCCGGGGGAGTGCGACTGGTGCCACGACGACCGAGGTATGTGCGACAGGTTCATTGAGCTGGACGAAGATCGGCCTTCAGCATTAAGCTCGAGGAGACCTGCGATGTTCATACGGTACGCAACGACGACAATAATTTTTTCGTAATTAAGCATGACTTCAGCTATTTTAACGTGTATTTTTCATCTTTTTCAATTCGACTAGCTTATCCCATGCTTTGCAAGACGCTATGTCTTGGAGAGGATGGGTTTTGAAGACCATGAAAGTTTCGAAACCAAAAAAATTATCCTAAGTACCCATCATGGTGTGGATTTTCAAGTAAAGTTGTACAATGCTCAGAGTGTAACCCATTTTGGTTGCAAAAATTGGGATGCATTTTGCAAGATGTATGGTCTTGATGAGGGTATGCTTGTCACCATGGATCTTGGTGATCCTACAATCGAGCAAGAGACACCTTTGATTTGGGTCCTTGTGGATACACCTCCAGTTCTTCCCTCATGTGAGCTAAACATAGTTATTAAGTAATTTATATTGTTTATTTGAAAATATATAGTTGACAACTTATCTCCATTGACAGCTTATTTTCATTCTTCAAAGAATGTGCGGAAGATGGTAGACAGAACGTACTACACCGAAGGCTCCGAATTAACTTATCAGGAGAAAAATCATCTGGTCGAATTTTGTACTGATCTTGAGAATTACAATATCTACAATCAAACTCCTCAATATTATGGTCAATACGTGCCACTAGTGCACGTGTTGAACTACGGTAACTACCATGGAGATACCCTGGTAAGATTATTTTTTACTATTACGACATCCGTGCATCTTTTTGCACACTTCTAAAACTAGTACATCATTGCTAACTACGAAGTTATTACTATGTTTTTCAACAGATAATCCCAAATGATTGTGTGCCTCATCTGATGTATACGCATGGTAGCCTTCATGTTTTGAACATACGACCAGGTCGTCCTAGGAATCTCAACTGTCCATACCAGGTTTCTAAAAGAAATGGAGACATAACAATCAAAGAATGGAAAAAATGTATGGACAGTCGTAAGGAGCTTCTTGGAAGCAATAAGCAGCGAAGGGCAAGAATTGGAGACATGATGATCGCCATTCTTCATAATGGAGAGTCAGGGTCTATATTGTTTTATGCTATTTTACCTAAGGGTGTAGGTCCTACCTGATACTGATGATCATGTGCTAAGAACAATTATGTAGGGTTGGGGTCGATGACTATGAGGATGATGATCGTATGACTTATTATTAATAACGAGTAGAAGTTGTATGATGATGCATGATTAGTAGAACTTGTTATTATATACATATATGATGATGTATGATGCAAAGCATGCATGAGCATGTTATATCTGCGGGTGCAATGAACATAGCAGCAACGTTGAACCAAGGACGAAGATAAGAGAGGACACTTCTCTCTATTAGCTAGCTATAATAACAACCTAAAAATAACCCCCAAAACCCCTAAAGCAGCCACTTTTGTAAAAAAAATTGACTTTTGGTCCCGGTTGGAGCCACCAACCGGGACCAAAGGCCCCCTGATTGGGCTCGGTGCACAGGGCCATGTGGAGGCACATTGGTCCCGGTTCTGGTTTGAACCGGGACTAATGGGTGGTGGCATTAGTAACGAACCATTAGTCCCGGTTCATGAACCGGGACTAAAGGCCCTTACGAGCCGAGACTAATGGGTGGTTTTCTACTAGTGTTAGTGGTAGAGCTAGGCAAAAGGGGGCCAACAACTATTTTTCTCTCATTCTAAGCATCCTAGAAAAAAATTCTTCACAATTATTTCAAAGTTGGGGGGGGGGGGCACGGCCCCCAGTTATCAACATAGCTCCGCCATTGTGTACAATTACTGACAAAATGAATGAACTATTATATCAGAAGGAAATGATGTGGGTGCAAAGATCAAGAATAACATGGTTGAAAGAAGGTGATAGGAATATGGAATATTTCCAGAGTAAGGCTGTTTGGAGAGCTCGGAAGAATAAAATTCGCGCATTGACCGACAACATTGGTATTGTCCATTCTGATTTTTGGTGAGATGGCTACCATGGCAAACGAGTATTTCCTAGGAATTTTTTTGGCAGACCTGTCACTTGATGCTACCCTCATCCTGGATCTTTTGGAAGCTAGGGTGTCCGAGGAGGATAATGAGAGGCTATGTGCGGCCTTCAGCGACAAGAAAATTGTGGATGCATTATTCAGAATTGTCCTTTGAAGGCTCCAGGCCCCGATGGTTGTCCTGCTAGAATTTTTTCAGCGAAATTGGAGCACTTTAAAGGACAACATGATTAGTTTAGTCAAGGAATTTTTCAGGATTGGATTTATGCTAGAGGGGGGAAATTCTACTTCCATTGTTTTGATTCCTAAAAATTCTAATCCTACTAGTTTGACTGATTATAGGCCCATTACTCTATGCAATGTCATTTACGAGCACTAGTGCAGAACCGGACTTTAGCGCCGGTTTGTAAGGGCCTTTAGTGCCGTACAACCGGCACTAAATAGTGGAGACTAATTAAAGCTCCCCCTTACTACCGGTTCGGCACGAACCGGCGCTAAAGTGCCACCACGTAGCACGAGCCAGGCCCGGGTGCTGGTAGACCATTAGTACTGGTTGGTAACACCAACCGGTACTAAATGTTTGGGAGGGGGGGTTGGTTTTATTTTTTATTTTTCATTAATTTTGTGTTTTCCATTTAATTCTTTTTTGTTTGCTGGTATTTTAAGATACTACAAATTGTACACGTTATGCATGTATATAAATAGATTTTCTCGTACGTAGAACCACATATATATAAATATATATCATCAAATGTCTCACAACCAACACCATTAATTATTCACACATACACATGTATATATATACAATTTCTCCTACATGTTGCCTTGGTGCCTTCAGAGCATGATGACAAGTGGTTCATGGGGGCGGTAGCGGGTAATAGTATTCTCCTTTGGGATCTATGACCTGGTCGAGCAAAAATCCCGCTATTTCCTCTTGAAGTGCTAGCATGCAGTCCGCTGGTAGGAGCTACTCCCGCACCTCTCTCAACTGTTAAGAAGGAGGTCAATATGCATGTGTATTAGTTGTGTGACTAGATATCGGTAATGGTGTGAATAGTGTTCTGACAAACATACACAGTCCTGTCTTTTAGATCTGCTCCTTTTGGACGCCATCATGCGAATGTTCTCGCAAACGTAGAATGCACACAGATCATTCCCATACGCCTGCTTCAGGGCCTTTACGAGAATGGAATTGAATCAGATAATGATTAATCAAGCATGATAATTAATTAATGATATTGAAACAAGAATTAAAGAGATGGTAGCTAGCTAGTACTCACTAGTAGAAAACAGGGCTTTGGTCCAGGCCGGGTTAGCCCATTAGTCCCGGTTCAGTCATGAACCGGGACTAATGTGAGCATTGGTCCCGGTTCATGCGGCAAAGGCATTAGTCCTGGTTCAAATGGGACCTTTAGTCCCGGTTGGTGCCACGAACCGGTACTAATGGGTGCGATGCCCATTAGTACCGGTTCGTGGCACGAACCGGTACTAAAGGCCCCATTTTCAAACTGTACCCCCCACCCCCCACCCCCGAGTGGATCGCCTTTTCAGTTTTGTAAAAAGCAAAAGAAAATGATAAAAACTTCAAAAATTAAAATCCTTCGAGATGTAGTTATGTTACTACATCTACTAGTTAGGAAAATTTAAAAACTTAAATCTGGACATGTTTTGCAAAAAGTGTAGGGAAAATATAAAACGGCTATAACTTTTGCATACTATGTCAGAAAAATGTATAATATATCAAAATGTTCAGCACGAAAATCCGCATCCGATTTTGGCAGCCTATGGCCTGTTTGCAAATTTTTAGAATCCTCAAATTCTCAAAGGAAAAAAGTTATGCTCAAATTTTAGTTTTTTTTAATTTTTGTTAAATCTGGTCAAACTATGGTCAAACTACTTATTCAAGAAGTATTAGTGTTACTAAATAATTATTCAAGAATGTTAGTGTTACTAAATAATTATTTTAGGTTTTTTGAATTTTGGTCAAATCTGGTCAAACTGTGGTCAGACTATGGTCAAACTGTGGTCAAACAATGGTCAAACTACTTATTCAAGAAATATTAGTGTTACTAAATAATTATTTCAATGTTTTTGAATTTTGGTCAAATCTGGTCAAACTGTGGTCAAACTGTGGTCAAACTACTTATTCAAGAAATATTAGTGTTACTAAATAATTATAGTTTTTTAGAACAATAATTTCAAACTCAAACAGTGAAATGTGTGACTCCATGCTCAAGCTAAATTCCTGAGGGTTAATAGGATTGACATCTTACTATTGTCAGGAAAACAACAAGTGCAGACTTGGAAACGAGGGAGAATAGAACCCGGAAGTTAAGCGTGCTCAGGCTGGAGTAGTGAGATGGGTGACCGTCCGGGAAGTTAGATGAATTGGAATGATGACGGGTGATTAGAGATTAGAGGTTAAATTGAGCAGTGATGAGGGTGATTAGAGATTAGAGATTAAAATAATTCAGAAATTTGAAAATAAAAAAATTCAAAAAGAAAATTTTCAAAAAAAAATCATAAAATTTCCTTTAGTACCGGTTGGTGTTACCAACCGGGACTAAAGGTGGACCTCCAGGCAGCGGCCACATGGACGGCCTTTAGTCCCGGTTCGTGTAAGAACCGGGACTAAAGGGGGAGGCTTTAGTAACGACCCTTTAGTCCCAGTTCCAGAACCGGGACTAAAGGCCCTTATGAACCGGGACAATAGGCCCTATTTGTACTAGTGACTACTTAATTACTTACCTTTGGTCGATACCAAAACAGCTTTTTTGCCCATTTGCCTGGAGTCACCTTGATAATCTTTGCGCAAGCCCTGCCCGCTGGCAAAGAAAAATAATAAAGGGGTTATTAAATAGTTCATATCAGGAAATGACGAACTAAATAGGCCGAGATATAGTTAATAATGATTGAAATTACCTGTTGACTATCCCCTTCATGATGGTGTAGTCATTTTCTTCTTTAAGTAGTGAGTCCAGTACTTCAACTGTTCCTTTGTCAACTTTAATGTCTAACAAGGTCCAGTGGAAACTGCATGCGCACACGTTTGCATGTCTTAATTAAGCAGGCATGTGCATAACACTAATCAACTACCGTAAACCCTATACACTTAATTATTAACATCTAACTAGCTAGTAAGCAAAAACAGAATTTGTAGTACAAGACAGTGTGACTCACAGGAAGTTATAAGGAAGTAGTATATCTTCATTGGTATTGAGGCACTTGAAGAACTCTAGCATGCTTTCCTCTAAACTTACTCGACAAGTTGGAAGATTCCATGTGTACTTATTAATGGTATTTGGGTCAATGAACCCAATGCCATAGCGTCCAGATTTTTTCATTTCATACATCTTCATCCTGCATATAATACCACAGAAAAGAATATATAGTGAGGATAATTACATGTAATGATTGATCAAAATGATCACTACAGCTAGCTTGAGACTTAAATTACAGAAAGAAATCACTTACAGACACTAGCAACTGGCGATAGATTTTTCGAGTGCGTCTTGATAACTGAAATAGTTCTGAATACTCAACGGATAGAGCTTTCTCATGGAAGTAATGCTCCTCCTTGACATTCACCATGAGGGACTCTCGATTGAAAATCTTGGTAATGTTCATGTACCATTGATGCAATTCATACATTCTCGTTGGGAGGTTCTTGACCTTGTCTGGCTCGACCAAAGGTTGGCCCCGGACATATTTCCGTTGTATTTCCTCCTCTCTAAGCGGAGACATGGGCTCGATTTCGAGGAGTTGTCCAACAGTGATCTTGAGCATTTCAGCATGCATTATATGCTCCTCCGTTATTACCACATCGCCCAGCTGGGGAACGTTAACGGTTTGCCCACAATAATATTGGGTGCGCATACTCCTCTCATGTGTTGTTGGCACAACAAGCGGGGGGATCGATTGTGCCGCCTATTCTCCCAGCTGGGGAACGGTTTTCCCGCATTTTTTACCAGCTCGAGCTCATAGTCTGAGCTCGCTTCCTTCTGTAGTCGTGCTCGATGTGCCTTCCTAATTTGGCGCTCATAGTCTGAGTCAACAGGTTTGGGAGCTGGTGGTCTAGCCATACGAATGAAGTGGTCAATCTTTTCCTCAGGCACTTTCTCCCATGGCGGTGGTGCCGGTTTCGGTCCAAAATGGGCATCCACTTGGGCCCGCACTATGGCTGCGTTTTGCTCCTCGGTCATGTCGTAAGGCCTTTAAGGAAGAGGAGCGAGGATTGGACCATATTTATATCGCTTGTCTCCGCCTGTACTTCCTGTACTACCTCGACTCATACCGCTACGCACCATAGCTGTGGCGTATCTCTTCTGTGATTGCCGAGACAGCGGAGATGGCTGACGTGGATGAGTTGGAGCAGGAGGAGTGGCCTGACGCTGTGCCGGACTTGAAGCAGGAGGTGTGGCCTGACATGCTGTTGGACCTGAAACCGGAGGAGTGGCCTAACGCTGTGCCGGACTTGAAGCAGGAGTCTGCTCACACGTTCGGGACTTGGAGGAGGTGGCGGACTTCAAGGAGGAGTCGGCTCACGCGTTTGTGGACTTGGAGGAGCGGGAGTCTGCTGACTCGGTGGCGGACTTCGAGTAGGAGTCGGCAGACGCGGTGTCGGTGGACTCGGGCTCATACCAGGGAATAAAGCCCTTGCCTCGTGTTCTTCTCGGGTGTTCAGGATTTCCCAGGGCGCGCGTAAGCTCGTCGTTCTTTCTGTTGGGCGTGAACACCCCCGTTCGAGCTTCTTCTATTGCGTCAAGTATCTTTTGTTTGGCTCCTTTTAGACTTGCCTTCTTCGAAACCAGATCTGTCTTCGGGTCCAATGCCCCCCCATGTGCATAGAACCAAGTTCTGCACCTGGGGGGCCAGCTCCTAGTAACCGGAGTGACCCCTGCATCCTCCATCTCTTGCTCAGACTTATCCCACTTAGGCATTCCCACCACGTAGCCACCTGGACCCAGCCTATGGAACTGCATCTTTTTTGCGGCATTGGCCTTGTTTTTTATCGACCGTTCCTTAGATAATTCGGATTCCTTGAATTTCATGAAATCGGCCCAGTGTTCTCTTTGCTTCTCCGGTGTTCCCGTGAATTCTGGAGTCTTCCTTTCTGCAGCGAGGTAGTTGGCCCATACAATTTTCTTGTGGGTGTTGAATGCAATTGCCATCTTCTTAAGAGCAGCGTCCTTGACTTTCTGCACATCTGCATCAGTGGAATAATCTGGTAGGGTGAAATGTTCCATCAGAGATTCCCAAAGGGTTTTTTTTGCTCTGTCGTCGACCCAAGTAACACCTGGACATTTAGTTTTTGGCTCTTTCCATTCTTGAATGGAGATCGGGAGTTGGTCCTTCACAAGAACTCCGCACTGACGAGTCCACTTGCTCGCAATGTTCTTAGGCATGAGGGGTTCGCCACCAGGTTTGATGGAGTCGATGTTGTACTTTACACCCTCCTTCAACTTTTTTCCCGGGCCTCGCTTTGTCCTGCTGTCTGTAGAAGCAGATTTGCTCGATCTGGAGGACTGAATGAAGAAAGATTGATTCCTTATTATATATTCAAATAAAAAAACATGTGATGATCACCAGATGCCTGCTTATATAAATATACCTTGCCGGTAGTCTTTGTTATTTCAAGATCAGCATTGTCTGTGTCATCATAAACATTGTCTGTGTCATCATAATCATAATCATAGTTCATGACTTCATCAGCTCGGTCGTGGAGATTGAATATCTTTTCATCACCCTCTCCGGTATTGTTCAGATATTGGGAGCCGTCATCTGCTTCATTCAGATCATCTAGCCTGCGAGGGCTGCGTATGATGTCGAACAATTTCTCTTCTCTCTCTCTCTGCCGGTATTGTCCGCCATCGCTTTTACATAACTAATATAGAAGAAATATAAAACAGTTTAGTATTCAAATTACAATGCATGGATGCAATCAATAAGGAAAAACTGAATCATATAGTACATAATATGCATCGTCTCGATTAATATATAATCTCGAATACATCGTCTCGAATAATATATATAATCTCGAATACATTGTCTCGAATATTATATATTGAATACATCACTGGCTAGGTACCTAATAAAGATCGAGTACTATAGAAGAATCTAGGCCACTCGCGGTTCCTGGGGCGCGGGCGGTGGACACCCAAAGAGAAGGAACCATCACAGGATCATATCTCCGATCATCTGCCCAAAGAACCTGCCAAGTATTGGAGAACCTGACGTCCATAGCAGCCATGTAGCGATGGACGTGCTCGTCCTCCTCCCTGACACGACAACGCACCACCTCCGGCGGGGCCGACTCCCTCTGCACCGAATGTGGCCCACGCGAACACCACCAAAGGAGATCAGGGTCGACGACGGGACCCGAGGCCGGGTTCCTCACCAAGCGGCGCCCCCCTCCAGGTAGCACCTCCCAGTGCCAGCCCGACGGTGCCCAGTCCCGGATATGGGTCAGCCGGACGTCGTCGCGAACGGGTCGACGGCGAGGATGCGGGCCGGGCATATCGTCAAGAACAAATACTATATGCCCGCAAAAAGTAACATTTTTTAAATGATTGGATTGTGATAACTAAAATTCTATATGGAAATTCTAACAATTTGACATTAATCTAATTCATCTAACTAAAACTAATTCTAATTTTTTTAACATTTCAATATATAACTAACATTTCTATAACATTTCTAATATTTCTACAACTAAAAACAGAAAAATTGCTAACATTTCTATAAATATTTCTATAACTAAAAAACAGAAAAAAACTATAACATTTCTATATAACTAACATTTCTATAACATTTCTAATATTTCTATAACTAAAAAACAAAAAAAATTCTATAACTAAAAAACTAATGTGTGTGTGTGTGTACATGGCGGCCGGGGCATGAGCTCACCGGCGAGGCGCGGCGACTGGGGGCGGTGACGGGGACGGAGACGGGCGGTGACGATAGGGATGGGGACGGGGCAGCGACAACGGGGCGGGGCGCGGC
>NC_041385.1:753412802-753422171 GCF_002162155.2 Triticum dicoccoides
GGCGACGAGGACGGGCCGGGTGGGGACGACGGGACGGGGCGGCGACAACGGGGTGGGGCGCGGCGATGGGGACGGCGAGGGCGGCGACAGTGACGTGGGCGGCGACAAGGGTCGGGGACGGCCGGGGCGGCGACAGCGACGGGGACGCCGAAGGGGGCGGCGACGAGGGGCGGCAGCGACGGGGCAGAGGAGAAAGAAGCAAGGAGAGATGAGAAACTGAATTTTTTTGAAGTGGTTTCTTATATAGAACACCCCTTTAGTACCGGTTGGAGCCACCAACCGGTACTAAAGGTCTGTTTTGGCCAGGCCAAGCGGCGGGAAGCGCCCGCCCTTTAGTACCGGGTGGTGGCACCAACCGGTACTAAAGACCACCTCTTTAGTACTAGTTGGAGCCACCACCCGATACTAAAGGGGGTGCACTGGCACAGGTGCGGTGCATCAAGTTTAGTCCCATGATACGTCTCCAACGTATCTATAATTTTTGATTGCTCCATGCTACTTTATCTACTGTTTTGGACTATATTGGGCTTTATTTTCCACTTTTATATTATTTTTGGGACTAACCTATTAACCGGAGGCCCAGCCCAGAATTGCTGTTTTTTTGCCTATTTCAGTGTTTCGAAGAAACGGAATATCAAACGGAGTCCAAACGGAATGAAACCTTCGGGAACGTGATTTTCTCACCGAACGTGATCCAGGAGACTTGGACCCTGCTCCAAGGAACAAAAGAGGCGGTCATGAGGGTGGGGGGCGCGCCCCCTACCTCGTGGGCCCCCTGTTGCTCCACCGATGTACTCCTTCCTCCTATATATACCTACGTACCCTAAAAACATCCAAGGAGAAGATAGATCGGGAGTTCCGCCGCCGCAAGCCTCTGTAGACACCAAAAACCTCTAGGGAGCCCTTCCCGGCACCCTGCCGGAGGGGGGGGGGGTCCTTCACCGGTGGCCATCTTCATCATCCCGGCGCTCTCCATGACGAGGAGGGAGTAGTTCACCCTCGGGGCTGAGGGTATGTACCAGTAGCTATGTGTTTGATCTCTCTCTCTCGTGTTCTCTCTCGTGTTCCCTCTATGGTGTGATCTTGATGTATCCCGAGCTTTGCTACTATAGTTGGATCTTATGATGTTTCTCCCCCTCTACTCTCTTGTGATGAATTGAGTTTCCCCTTTGAAGTTATCTTATCGGATTGAGTCTTTTATGAAAACACTTGATGTATGTCCTGCCGTGCTTATCTGTGGTGACAATGGGATATCATGTGCCTCTTGATGTATGTTTTGGTGACCAACTTGCGGGTTCCGCCCATGAACCTATGCATAGGGGTTGGCACACATTCTTGACTCTCCGGTAGAAACTTTGGGGCACTCTTTGAAGTACTTTGTGTTGGTTGGATGAATCTGAGATTGTGTGATGCATATCGTATAATCATGCCCACGGATACTTGAGGTAACAATGGAGTATCTAGGTGACATTAGGGTTTTGGTTGATTTGTGTCTTAAGGTGTTATTCTAGCACAAACTCTTTTATAGATCGATCCGAAAGAATAACTTTGAGGTGGTTTCGTACCCTACCATAATCTCTACGTTTGTTCTACACTATTAGTGGCTTTGGAGTGACTCTTTGTTGCATGTTGAGGGATTGTTATATGATCTATCTATGTTATTATTGTTGAGAGAACTTGCACTAGCGAAAGTATGAACCCTAGGCCTTGTTTCCTATCATTGCAATACCTTTTACGCTCACTTTTATCATTAGTTACCTTGCTGTTTTTATTATTTCAGATTACAAAAACCTATATCTACTTTCCAAATTGCACTTGTATCACTATGTCTTCGCCGAACTAGTGCACCTATACAATTTACCATTGTATTGGGTGTGTTGGGGACACAAGAGACTCTTTGTTATTTGGTTGCAGGGTTGCTTGAGAGAGACCATCTTCATCCTACGCCTCCTACGGATTGATAAACCTTAGGTCATCCACTTGAGGGAAATTTGCTACTGTCCTACAAACCTGTGCACTTGCAGGCCCAACAACGTCTACCAGAAGAAGGTTGTGTAGTAGACATCAAGCTCTTTTCTGGCGCCGTTGCCGGGGAGGTTAGCGCTTGAAGGTATATATTTAGATCTTGCAATCGATTCTTTTTGTTTCTTGTTTTATCACTAGTTTAGTTTATAAAATAAAACTAAAAAATGGAGTTGAGTTTGTCTCATACGCTTCGTCTCTTTAATATGTTTCGTGAGTTTGATGGTAAGGAAAATTGTGCTCAAGTGCTAGAAGAAGAATGCTTTAAAATGCTTGGTACTAAATCTTTGAATAATGAGCATGATTGCAATGTTGTTAGTATAAACTCCTTGAATATCCATAGTGGTAATGATGATTGCTCTAGTCATGATGAAAATATATCTTATGAGCATGTCAACTTTTGTGGAGTGCATGTTTGCATGAACACACCAAATAGAGAAGATATTTATTGCAAGAGGCATAAGCATTTAGAAACTAAATGGTTGCAAGAAAGGCTAGATGTGAGTGCTGAAAATTTAAAATTCCTTTGCCGTACTTGTGAACTTTGCAATGAACATGGTCATTTACATCTCCAATGCAAATTGTTTCATGATCGGATCGTGTCCAAAAGTTGTGATGATTTGATTTCCATTGCACATTATAATGAACTTAGTTTGCTTTTGGGTTATGAAGAATTGAAACATTTACTCAAGGACCTTCCAGAATTTGCCCATAAGAAATTCCTTGATATTGATCTAGAGAAGATTTATTTGTATTGTGCGGTGAATTGCATTGAGAATCCTTATATTGCCAATTACATAAAGAAAAGAAAGCAAATAGAAGATGATGAGAATACTAATGAAAGGGAAGAGACTTCCCAATATCCTCCTATTATTTCTTATGATGAATCAGGTAACGAGGAAGAGCTTTCTATTCAACCAATCTCGTCAATAAGGAGCTCAAAGAGGAAGGTTGAACCTAAACATAATGTGAAGAAGAAAAAGAAAAGAAGGAGCAACAAAGGTATAAAGGTATCCCTCCCAAATAATGTTGCTCCTACTACTCATTGTGATGATGATAATTGCTTTACTATTGGTGCTATCCATATTTTTAATGATGATAGTGATTATGCTTATGATATGAAAAGGCCCAAGCTTGAAGAAGCTATGTTTGATGATTATGAAATATTTGAGAATATATTTGCTAAAATTAATGTTTGACCCAAGCTTGGGGATGCTACGTTTAGTGAAGATGATATTTTTAGCATCCCAAGTTTTGATATGCAAAGTTGTTATTATGATAGCATGCCTCCTACCTATGATGATTATATTGATGAAAGTGGGTTTGGAAGAGTGTCAACTTTAGGAATTAGTGATCCCACAATTTTGGAGGATGTTGAATCTTATTCTGATGAATATGAAAGTGGATTTGGAAGAGTGTCAACTTTATTTAGTGATTCCACTATCTTGGGAGAGGTTTCAATCGATTATGGTAAGAACGAAGTTGCTACTTATGATGATTATTGTGATGAAACTTATGCTACAAAAAGTAGTAATGATTATATTTACAAATCTTGTCATGATTATGATTACCCTTTTTCTGAACGTTACTCTTTTAACGTGGAAACAATTTTTTGTGTTCAAGTCTCTTATGATACTCCCATTATTCCGCATGAGAAGAATTTTGCTTATGTGGAGAGTCATAAATTTTCTATGCAAGTAGATCATGAAAAGAATGCTTTAGGTGCTGGTTATATTGTTTAATTCATTCATGATGCTACTGAAAATTATTATGAGAGAGGAACATATGCTTGTAGGAATTGCAATAATGTCAAATTTCCTCTCTATGTGTTGAAAATCTTGAAGCTATGCTTGTTGTGCCATCCTATGCTAGTTGATTATTGTTCCCATAATTTGTTTGCTCACAAAATCCCCATGCATAGGAAGTGTGTTAGACTTAAATGTGCTAGTCATATGCTTCATGATGCTCCCGTTATGTTTCAATTCTTATCTTTTATGTGAGCATCATTGCCATCATCATGCCTAGCTAAAAAGGCATTAAAGAAAAGCGCTTGTTGGGAGACAACCCAATATTTATCCTTACTGTTTTTGTGTGTCCACATGATTATGCTACTGTAGTAGTCATGTTTTATAGCTTTTGTTTCAATAAAGTGCCAAGTAGAACCTTTGGGAAGACTTGGGTGAAGTTTATGTGATCTTGCTGTAGAAAACAGAAACTTTAGCGCTCACGAGATTAGCTGCCTTTTTTTACTGGAGAGTGCCTTTAGGTTGATTATTTTTGAAGATTATTAATAGACAAATTGCTCAGGTCCAGAAATTTATTTCATAATTTTTGGGGTTCCAGAATTATATGTTTGATACAGATTACTACCGACTGTTCTGTTTTTGACAGATTCTGTTTTCATTGTGTTGTTTGCTTATTTTGATGAATCTATGAGTAGTATCGGAGGGTATGAACCATAGGTAAGTTGAAGTACAGTAGATATTACACCAATATGAATTTAGAATGAGTTCATTACAGTACCTAAATGGTGGTTTTATTTTCTTATACTAACGGAGCTTACGAGTTTTGTTTTTGAGTTTTGTGTGGTTGAAGTTTTCAAGTTTTGGGTAAAGATTCCATGGACTATGGAATAAGGATTGGAAAGAGCCTAAGATTGGGGATGCCCAAGGCACCCCAAGGTAATATTTAAGGACAACCAAGAGCCTAAGCTTGGGGATGCCCCGGAAGGCATCCCCTCTTTCGTCTTCGTTCATCGGTAACTTTACTTGGAGCTATATTTTTATTCACCACATGATATGTGTTTTGCTTGGAGCGTCAATTTATTTTGTTAGTTTTTTCTTGCTGTTAGTTAAAATAATGTTTTGCATCTTTAGTTTCAATAAAAGTGTCAAGGATAGCCTTTGCCATGCTTATTTTGCTAGTATACATGTTGCTGTTTGAAAACAGAAAGTTTACCGCTGTTGCAAAAATTGCCTAGAAAAGTCAGAGAATGGTTTAATGTTGAATCTTTTTGCATATTAAGATCTGATAAATTTATTATAGTGGGAATTTTAGTTCATAATTGTTGGAGTCAGGGAAGTATTGATACTCTTGCATTCTTTACAGACTGTACTGTTTTGGCAGATTGCTGTTATGTTTGCATTGTTTGCATATGTTTGCTTGTTTAATGATTCTATTTGAGGATAGGGGTATTAAATATGCAGAGGCATTTAGTATGCAATGTTGAATAATAATTTAAGTGATTTGTTACAGTAGAAAATGATAAGGTTTTGCATTGGTTTATACTAACCTATCTCACGAGTTCTTGTTGAGTTTGTTGTGAATGAAGCTTTTGATAAAAAGAGAAACCATGATATGAGAGGAATTAAGGAGACATAAAAGCTCAAGCTTGGGGATGCCCAAGGCACCCCAAGATAATCTTTAAATAAGTCTCAAGCATCTAAGCTTGGGGATGCCCCGTTAGGCATCCCACCTTTCTTCTTCAACAACTATCGGTTAGTATCGGTTGAACCTAAGTTTTTGCTTCTTCACATGAGTTGTGCTATCCTTGCATTGTCATTTTGTTTTGCTTTGCTTGCTGCTTGAATACAATACCAAGATATGAAATTCTTTAATGAGAGAGAGTCTTCAAATAGTTGCATAATTATTTAGCTACTCATTGATCTTCACTTATATCTTTTTGGAGTAGTTTTTCATTTACTCGTGTGCTTCACTTATATCTTTTGAGCTTGATAGTTTTGCTCATAGTGCTTCACTTATATATTTTGAGCATGATAATTTTTGCTCTAGTGCTTCACTTAGATCTTTTAGAGCACGGTGGTGGATTTGTTTTAAAGAAACTATTGATCTCTCATGCTTTACTTAGATTATTTTGAGAGTCTTTAATAGCATGGTAATTTGCTTAACATTAATATACTTGGTATTCAAGATATGTGAAACTTTCTTTTGAGTGCGTTGAATACTAAGATAAGTTTGATGCTTGATAATTGTTTTGAGATATGGAGGTGATAATATCAAAGTGATGCTAGTGGGGTGATTATGAATTTAAAGAATGCTTGTGTTGAAGTTTGTGATTCCCGTAGCATGCACGTATGGTGAACCGCTTTGTGATGAAGTTGGAGCACAATTTTATTTATTGATTGTCTTCCTTATGAGTGGCGGTCGGGGACGAGCGATGGTCTTTTCCTACCAATCTATCCCCCTAGGAGCATGCGCGTAGTGCTTTGGTTTTTGATGACTTCTAAATTTTTGCAACAAGTGCATGAGTTCTTTTTATTAATGTTGAGTCCATGGATTATATGCACCCTTTCACCCTTCCATTATTGCTAGCCTCTCTTGTGCCACGCAAATTTCGCCGGTACCTTACACCCACCATATACCTTCCTCAAAACAACCACCATACCTACCTATTATGGCATTACCATAGCCTGTCGGGGAAACTGATCCGCGAACACCTATGGGGACCGGCGGACCGAGCCCCTTTCGGTTCGGCAGAGGGCGGAGGCCGCACGAAGAGCGGATCGAGGCAGTACACACGAGCAGTTTACCCAGCTTTGGAGCTCTCCGGAGAGATAACACTCCTACTGCTGCTTGTTTTGTATTCAGTGTTCTTGCTCGGGAGCGATGAACGCTACCAGACCGAGCGTGGGAGTATGCTAGCTTCGAATGAGTCAAACCCTTTCTACGTTGCGCATTTGCCTCCTTTTATATGCTCAAGGGGTCACCGACAGGTGGCAACGTAGGCTACAGGGGTAAAAATGGAAAAAGAATGTGGTAGGTACAACTACCTCTACTGTAGCCACAGCGTATCCTACCTAACCCTGACAGCAGGGGACAAGGGCATTAAATGCCCGTCTGAGTCGCCTAAACAGTGCAAAAAGCGACCGTTAGGAGCGCCACCGTTCGCCATGATGGCTTCTTTGTGTCAGCGCTGCTTGCCACGTCGCGCCGCTGGCTGCACGGCTTCCCGCCACGCGTGCCTGGAAGGGTCCCAGGATGACACGTTGGTGGGTGTGCTGGAGCCTGGGCGCGGAGCGACCGCTTCCCGCGGCAAGCATCTTGCCGTGGGCGCTACCTTGTCGGGCCCGGGAGCTTGTCGCTCGCCGAGCCTTGCCGGGACGCGAGGTGCGTCGAGGCAAGTGTTCTTGAGATGCCTTGGTTGGCCTTCCCGGCAAGCTCCTCTTGCCGGGGCCTTGTCTCTTCATCTTGGATACTTTGTTCTTGAATGGCTTCCCGGCAAGCTCCTCTTGCCGGGGTCTCGTCTTCTGAAGAGTCACGGAGGATCTTGGCGGTGACCTGGCGAGCCCTGCCGCGGGGTGCTGCAACTGCCCGTGCACAAGTTCGGGATACTAGGGTACCCCTATTCTAGTACACCGACAGGAGCCCCCGGGCCTGGGCCACACACGGTGCCGAGCGCTGTTGGGCCAGGCCCAAAACAGGGCACGGGCACATGCGGCCTGGTCGTGCCGTTTCCTACTCCGCATCCACCGCGCCTCCCCCCGAACGGCACGCGTTGATTGCGGCGTCGTGGGAGAGATCGTGGGGGTATTCTTTATTCGGGAAAAGCGCAACGTTCGCTTCCCCCCTCTTTATAAGCAGGGGAAACAGGGGCAGTTCCCCACCTTCGCCATCTTGCTGTTGCAATCTCAGAAATCTCCGCCGCTCCCCTCCGCTTCCAAAGTTGAAAGACAGCAGCGCTCCACCCCCGCCGCCATCGCCACCACCTGCGCCGTCGATCTCCCCCACCGCCTCCGCCATGGCTCCGAAAGCCGCGAAAGGGAAGGCCGCGAAGACCGCGGCTGCGAAGGCCGTGAAGTCGACCGAAGCGCAGCGACTCGAGGCGCTGCGGAAGGAGCGGGCTACCTTCCCCCCCGAGCTCACCGCAAAGGAGCTGAGGGATTGGTACTATAAGATGTCAGGGAAACTGATCCGCGAACACCTATGGGGACCGGTGGACCGAGCCCCTTTCGGTTCGGCAGAGGGTGGAGGCCACACGAAGAGTGGATCGAGGCAGTACGCACGAGCAGTTTACCCAGCTTCGGAGCTCTCCGGAGAGATAACACTCCTACTGCTGCTTGTTTTGTATTCAGTGTTTTTGCTCGGGAGCGATGAACGCTAAAAGACCGAGCCTGGGAGTATGCTAGCTTCGAATGAGTCGAACCCTTTCTACGTTGCGCATGGGCCTCCTTTTATATGCTCAAGGGGTCACCGACAGGTGGCAACATAGGCTAGAGGGGTAAAAATGGAAAAAGAATGTGGTAGGTACAGCTACCTCTACTGTAGCCACAGCGTATCCTACGTAACCCTGACGGTAGGGGACAAGGGCATTAAATGCCCGTCCGAGTCGCCTAAACAGTGCAAAAAGCGACCGTTAGGAGTGCCACCGTTCGCCACGATGGCTTCTTCGTGTCAGCGCCGCTTGCCACCGCGCGCCGCTGGCTGCACAGCTTCCCGCCACGCGTGCCTGGAAGGGTCCCAGGATGACACGTTGGTGGGTGTGCTGGAGCCTGGGCGCGGAGCGACCGCTTCCCGCGGCAAGCATCTTGCCGCGGGCGCTACCTTGTCGGGCCCGGGAGCTTGTCGCTCGCCGAGCCTTGCCGGGACGCTGGTGCGTCGCGGCAAGTGTTCTTGAGATGCCTTGGTTGGCCTTCCCGGCAAGCTCCTCTTGCCGGGGCCTTGTCTCTTCATCTTGGATACTTTGTTCTTGAATGGCTTCCCAGCAAGCTCCTCTTGCCGGGGTCTCGTCTTCTGAAGAGTCACGGAGGATCTTGGCGGTGACCTGGCGAGCCCTGCCGCGGGGTGCTGCAACTGCCCGTGCACAAGTTCGGGATACTAGGGTATCCCTATTCTAGTACACCGACAGGAGCCCCCGGGCCTGGGCCACACACGGTGCCGAGCGCTGTTGGGCCAGGCCCAAAACAGGGCACGGGCACACGCGGCCTGGTCGTGCCGTTTCCTACTCCGCATCCACCGCGCCTCCCCCCGAACGGCACGCGTTGATTGCGGCGTCGTGGGAGAGATCGTGGGGGTATTCTTTATTCGGGAAAAGTGCAACGTTCGCTTCCCCCCTCTTTATAAGCAGGGGAAACAGGGGCAGTTCCCCACCTTCGCCATCTTGCTGTTGCAATCTCAGAAATCTCCGTCGCTCCCCTCCGCTTCCAAAGTTGAAAGAGAGCAGCGCTCCGCCCCCGCCGCCGTCGCCACCACCTGCGCCGTCGATCTCCCCCACCGCCTCCGCCATGGCTCCGAAAGCCGCGAAGGGGAAGGCCGCGAAGACCGCGGCTGCGAAGGCCGTGAAGTCGACCGAAGCGGAGCGACTCGAGTTGCTGCGGAAGGAGCGGGCTA
>NC_041385.1:753422394-753507377 GCF_002162155.2 Triticum dicoccoides
GGATTGGTACTATCTCTTCTGGGCGATGGAGACGCGTGCGCATCCGCGCACGAAGGTACTCTCCGTCGTCACCTCGCAAGAAGCTCCGGTTGGCGGGTACCCTTTCTTTGCTTTGTTCTTCTACTGCGGGCTCTGCCCGCCCTTATCTGATTTCTTTTGCGATATAATGAACACCTACGGGTTCCGCCTCCTTGATTTCACCCCCAATGCCGTCTTGACCATGTCCGTTTTCGCCCATCTATGCGAAAACTTTGTCGGAGTTCACCCCAACGTAGCCCTCTTCCGCCACTCTCTATGCCTCGTGTCGAGAGAGGAGAGACTCTTGCCGGAGGGATAGCCTGGATCTCGCGGGCCGGCAAGAAGGAGACTTATCTGGAGGGGGAGCTCCGCAGCAAATGGGATGAGTGGAGAGCAGATTGGTGCTGGGTTGTAGAGGAGAACCCGCAGCCGTTCACCGCCCTGCGCCAAACCCCAGTAGTGCGTGGCAATGACTGGAGCGCCCTGTCCGCGGACGACGACAAGCTGAAGATCGCCACCACCCGGATCCTGCGCCTCAGGCTTGCCGGGCTGACCGTAGGCGCTGTCGGCGCAGACTACCTTCGCCGCCGCATCGCCCCTCTGCATGCGAGGGGGAGACCAGCCTGGGAATTTGGAGGCCCGGCAGATATCATGAGGTTGCGCCCGGGCCTTAACTACAATTTCACCGTGCTGGAGCTGGACGGGATACTCAAGGAGACATTCAAGCACGACCCACAGCACCCCGAGTGGTTCAGGTTGCCGGCATGCGTTATTCCTCTGTGCAACAACTCCTTGCGCGACCGCACTTGCGCGATGATGCCGCTGTGTGATTCGCACGGGATCATCCCCACTTGGCAAGAACCTGCCGACGAGGTCGTGCAGCAGTTCTTTGACGGCCTAGTGGAAGTGGCGGTCAATGCCGACGAAAAGAAGCTCCTCACCCGCGACACCACCGACCAAGAGATGGAACGCATCGCCACCAGGGCGGAAGAGGCGGCGGCAGCCGCAGCCGCGGGTGAATTTGGGTTCACAATGGAGGAAGCAGACGCAGCGTTGGCGACAAGCCTTGCCGAACGGGAGTGGCCCGAAGACGAGGAAGAGCTCGCCGCGCCTGACGCCGAATCGAGCGAGCCCGCTGAGGGTGCGAGCAGCCCGCCCTCTCCGAGGAGCTTGCCGCGAGCGCAGCCCCCAGCGCAGCCAAGAAGGTGCCTCCGCAGGCTTGGGGACGCAGCAGGGCGGCAAGTGGGCCAACAGCCGCAGCGCCGCGCGACGCGCTCCACCGCGGCAAGTGCGGTTGCCGCGGGAGCGCCTCCCGCCGCGGCAGCAACTGGATCAGGGTCGTCTCGGGCCGCCGCCGCAGTCCCCGCCAAGCGGCCAAGGGATCCCACCCCTCCACCTCGTCGCGCCGGGGGTGGGCCGAACTTCGACCTCTCCGCGCTCAGCTCCGACGAGGAGGAAGAAGAGTAAGATTCCCTTGTTATTCTTGTAGTTCTTCAACTTGCTATTCTTGTCTTGCATTTGATCTGATCCACCCTGGACTTTCCTTTTTCAGGACTCTGGCCCAGAGGGCGGCGAAGAGGGCCAAGGCTCCGGTGGTTACCATCGAGGACGAGCCTACTCCGACGGCAGGAGGCGCACCCGAGGTCACCTTGCCGGATCCGGCCACTACTCCGCAGAGCAGCCCCCAGCGTAAGTGCTTGGTTTATTTTCTGCTTCTGGGCGTGCGCGGTCGCTCTTTTCCTTTGTTGACATCTGATCGCTGGTTTGTCTGTGCAGGAGCAGAACAACTTCATCAGGAGGGCGTGGTGATCACCTCCGATGTCACAACCTAGCTAGTCATGCATTAGAGTGTTGCATCATGTTTACTCTTTCATCAGAAACTTGAAATGGGGATGACAGAACCCCCAGTCCCCTCTGAAACCAGCTAGGGTTTACTAAAATAATTTTCAATGAACCTGAAATGCCCTTCTAAAATGTCCATCATTTTTGTCTTGGTTCAGAACCTCTGCCAAAAGTGGTGCACATTTTCCTAGGCCATCTTAGGGTTTTTGAATTAATTCATAAATATTTGAATTTGGGCATTTAAAATTATATAAAATATTTAAATGCTCAAATATCTCCAAACTAAAATGTTTCATGTTGGAAATAATCCAACTATGGGCCAGGAATAGTTTGGTGATTTTTGAACTAGCCTAGGTATTTTATTTAATTCAACAAAGTTGCAGATATATTAAATAAAAACAGAAACAGAAAAAAGGGGAAAAACTTACCTGTGCGGCCCAGCCAGCTGGCCGGCCCAGCAAGCCAGCCCAGCCCACCACCGCCGTCGTCCTCCTGGCGCCAGTCGGCCAGGCGTGTGGCCGGCGCGCGCGCACGGCCGGAGCGCCACGCCACCAGCCCGTCTGCCTGCCTCCCTCGCCAGCGCGACGCCGCGGCGCTTCTTCTCGGTGCCGCCCCGATCCCCTGGCCTTATCCCTCTCTCTCTCCCGTGCTGCTCCCTCTCTCTCTCTCTCGCCGGCCGAACACCACACTCGCCGCCGTTCGCCATAGCCACCGTCTCCGACCACCCCTCGCTCCCCCGACTAGCTCAGAAGCTCCGCCTCGACTCCCTCTTCCTCCCCACCGCTCCACGGGTCCCCGGAAGCCCTGCATCGCCGCCACGTCGCCGTTCCCCTCTTCGGGCTCCGACCGTCGTCGCCGTCGAATTCACCGTCACCAGCGCGTCCCCGAGCCCGCTAACCATCCCTGCAGCTCCGCGGTGAGCCCCCGGATCGTTTCCCCCTTCTTCCCTGGTCTCTTTCGACTTCTAGGCCCTAGCCCCACCTCGGCCGAGAGCTCCACGCCGCCGGCGATGTCGCCGTCGTGGCCACGGTCGCCGTAGCGCCCAACCAAGCACACCATCGTGCTCCCCACCCCACCAGGAGCACGCAGCACGCACCAACACCTCCCCAAACCCCCTGCAACACTGATCCCGACCGCACCCGAACTCCGGCCGCCGCAGCAGAGCTCGCCGCCGTCAACTCCGGCCACCCCGAGCCCAACCACCACCACCAATAGTCGCGGCTCAACCTCAGCAACACGTAGATGCCTTCCGCCGTCCATTTGGTTGCCGGAATGGCAAAAAGCACTTTCGCCGCCGTCTCGGGCCTCGCCGGCGTCATGTCGCCGGTGGGGTTTGACTTGTCCGACCTGGGGTTTGACCCCCCAGGGTCACTGACGCGTGGGCCCTGTCGGCCAGGTGGTTAGGTTAGCGCTAACTACTGTTAGTCAACCCCCCTGACACTGACAGTGGGCCCCAGCGCCACTAACCCCTAATTAGGATTAATTTAATCCTGTTTAACCCCCCTGTCACTGACGTGTGGGCCCCACACGTCAGGTTTGACCTCAGCCAGCCACAGTTGACCACTGACGTCATGCTGACGTCATGCTGACGCAATAATTATATTTCTGGAATTAAATTAAATCAGGAAATTCCAGAATATTATTTAAACTTCAAAAATTCATAACTTTTATTCTGTAACTCCAAATTGGACAAATTATATATGAAAAATGATCAGAAAAATCCAATCTATCCATCTGTACTATTTTCATGCATGATCAAACAAGTTAAATTGATGTTTTAAGCAGAACAAGGAAAGGCACTTTAAAAGGCCATATTTGAATTTGAAATTTGAATCCTTGATTCAAATTTGTTCAAACACCCCTGGTTTTAGTTGCATTAGCCCAACACACTCATATTGCCATGTTTCATGCATGCATCATATTGTTGCATACTGTTTGGTAATTTTTGTGAATCGGTGCTCTCTGCGGCAGGTTCTGTCCCCGAAGAGTACCCTGATTACCCTAGCGAAGAACCGTATCAGTGCATCAAACCATCAGGCAAGCAACCAACCATTTGATCATATCGATACAATCCCATGTTCTCGCTCCTGCTCTCTTTTACTGCATTAAGACAACGCGATTCAAACTGCTGTGTGCTACGGTAGTTGAACCCATTTCCTCTGCATGACCTGTCATTGCCACAGTAACTAGATCAAACCCACTAGCATGTGTAGGAGTTGCTTGAGCCATATGTATGTGTTGTTCCTACCTTGCTATGCCTGCTATGCTTAGAGTCGTGTCAGGTCTAGTTCATCTGGGTGATGGGCTAGAGTGAAATCTTATGTCGGTAATGAGAGTGGTGTGGTGAACACGATTTGGTAAAGGTATCGATGAGAGGCCATGTAGGAGTACATGGTGGGTTGTTTCATTGAAGCCGACCTTAAGCACTGAGATCTATATGTGTGATTTAAGAATCAGCTACTACCATGCATTGGGCCCGAAACCAATGGACCCTCTCGACTTCTTATTCACCCTAGTTCTCCGTCCAGGAGTTGCAAGTAGTTTCTGGTGTTTGTAGCCTACTGGAGGCCGTGGACAGCGCTGACCGTAGGGGTGGGCTGTGATGCGGTAGGTACGTGGCCGGGTGTACCGAATACCCGTTAGGTATCTCGGGAACCCTGTTCACATCGTTCGGGGCCGTATGGGAAACCTCGGCCGGACTCCCTGCGGATGGAACCTGAATAGGCGATAAACCTGGACTGGAGGCTTAGGTGATTAGGTAGGTCGTGGCCGACACCCACGTTGGGCTTCCGCTTGAAGGTTGCCGAGTACATGTCGTGTAAACGACGGTAAGTGGTGAGAGCGTGTATGAAGAAGTACCCCCTGCAGGGTTAACATGATCTATTCGAATAGCCGCGTCCGTGGTAAAGGACTACTTGGTTGCCTATACAGTTCATAGACAAGTAAATGGAAACTGTTAAAAGCCTCAAGATAAGTGTGAGTGCCGAGGATGGCTCTTCCGTAGGAAGACGGAGGCGGATCCTCGGTAGTGTATTGAATTGGTGAGTAGTGGACTCGTGTGCGCAAAACCATTTCAAGTTGGAGTATCGTAGGATAGCCTAGCCAAGAGTCAAAGCTGGCTTGCTGCAATAACTCCACCAACCCTTCTTGATACTATGCATGTATGTAGGATCTGATGTAAGTCTTGCTGAGTACCTTTGTACTCATGTTGCTATAATCTACATTTTTACAGAAGACGCTGCAACCCCTTCTGATGGGTTCTATGTAGACGTTGACATCAACGAATAGGCTAAAGACCCAGGTGGTGACCCTGAGCTTGTGAAGGACCACGTAGTATAGCTAGGCTTTCCAAGCCTCTTTTATTTTACTAGTTGTCTGTACCCAGACAAGTTATTCCGCTGCTGGTTTGTATGACTGTATGACTTGTATGTGGGGTCGTGAGACCCGTACCTTTGTGTATGTTATGTATGGCTCACTGAGCCTTAAATAAAGTACTTGTGTCGTAGAGTCATGTTGTGATGCTTCGTTGTATTTGCACATATCGAGCATATTGTGTGTATGGTTGAAATGCTTGGTATGTGTGGGATCTGACTATCTAGTTGTTTATCTTTAGTAGCCTCTCTTACCGGGAAATGTCTCCTAGTGTTACCGCTGAGCCATGGTAGCTTGCTACTGCTCTGGAACACTTAGGCTGGCCGGCATGTGTCCTTCTTCGTTCCTGTGTCTGTCCCTTCTGGGAAATGTCACGCTTTGAGTACCGGAGTCCTGTTAGCCCGCTACAGCCCGGTTTACCGGAGTCCTGCTAGCCCAGTGCTACAGCCCGGACCCACTTGCTGATGACCGACACGTTCGAAGCTGGGTCATGGATGCCTATCCCTGTAAGTCTGAGCCACTTTGGGTTTACGACTAGTCATGTCAGCCCGGGCTCTTTATCATATGGATGCTAGCGACACTATCATATACGTGAGCCAAAAGGCGCAAACGGTCCCGGGAAAAGGTAAGACGACACCCGTGGGGATACCGTGCGTGAGGCCGCAAAGTGATATGAGGTGTTACCAGCTAGATCGATGTGACATCGAGTCGGGGTCCTGACAGCGTTGGCATCAGAGCCGGACTGCCTGTAGGTTCTCCAAGCCAAACTGGTCGATGTTGAGTCTAGAAATTCTTTAGTTATATGTAGGGGAATTGTTTGTGGGATGGAACGTAAGGCTCTTTTTACTCCTTATACCTTATGATATTCTGATCTGAGTCAGTCCATTCTTCCACCGGGGGTTAAGGAATTAGGATCTATTCCTCTATCAGGATCACGTGTTACGAATCAGTAGTACCTTATAAGTTTGATGGTTACAAGCCTAGTTCAGTTCTACTACCACATTATGTAGTCAGAATGGTTCAGAACTTTGATATGATGATGTTGAGTGTGTATGAAATCCTTTGTCAAATGTCTCAATATCCTTTTTGAGCATTTACAGCTGTTATGCTGCCGAAATTTTGCTAGAAATTCTAACGCCTTTGCATTATAAATATGCTTTCAGATGGCCACTCGCGACCTCAATCAAGTGGTTCGCCTGACTCGATGCCTAGATGTACCCGGCCATACTGCCAAGTTGGTCAGGGTAATGACTGAGGCTGGATACCGCTGGTATCCTGAGTACACGGTCGAAGAGCAATTCCGAGATTTTAATCAGAGCCAGTATCTCTGCACTGTCAGGATATTTCCATCTTATCCTGGATCCACCGAGCCTCTTCACTGCTCCTATGGACTCGGGGTTACTATTGAGATGGCTGTGCAGGACGCCGCCTACTCTATGATGACCATTATGCGAGTCAGATCCGGTATATTTCGGGACTCTGATTTCCGGTATATGCCAGGATCACTTCCGGGAGCACAAGGGTATCTCCAGGCTATCTATGCTGACTCCACTCAGGAGGATTCACGGACTCGCACCACTGCTGAGATGCTCGAGGATAAGGACCGTGAAAATCGGGCCTTAAGGCTAGAGCTCTTCAACACCCGTGCTGACCACTGGGCCACTTTGACTCGGTTCGCACCGGCGGTGCAAGCTGGATATTCAGATATGCGCGATCTCTATCCTGTGAGATCTGCTCTGCCAGACGTGATGGTTTGGCGTGATGTAGGAGGCATCACCCCACCTTGCGGTCCCCGCAGGCCACCGTTTGTTGGTCCAAGGCCTCATCCTAGCCCCTATGGTCCACAAGCTCCGCGAGACCGTCTGTTTCCAGATGATCATGTTGAGCTTCCAGGCTATGGAGGTGACTTCTACGAGGACTACTACGGATCGGTCTGAGTTAGTGGTAGTATCACTAGTTCGCACTAGCTGTGTCGTCTATCGTCCCGCGTGACTCGTGGGATATGACCTAGTTTGTACTCCTTCCGGAGGTGTAGAAAAATAATGTATAGGAGCTTGGAATGCCTCCGATGAGATGTAATCCTCTTTTCACCGTAATAGTACTTTGTTTGGTCTTGTACTAAACCCTGTATGGTGTGTATGACGATGGAATAAAAGAAGCAGTTTCTGTATCTACCATGTCATACGGATGATCATCTTGCATTCCGAGTTATTTCTTACATTATGAATCCTATGTCGGAATTTTATCATCCTGACTAAATCATTGTCTTGTTTACCTAGGATGGTCAACACGCGCGCTAACCCTGCTTCTCAAGAGCAGGCCGAAGGCAGTGAAGCCAGGGATGTAAATCTGCCTCATCCTCCTTCACTAGCCGAGGTTATGATGGAAGCTGAGAGAAACAAGCGGGAGACAAACCGTTTGTTGGAGCGTATTGAACAGAATACAACACACCATCAGAGGGCTAACGTGGTGTCACTCAGTGATTTTATCAAATTGCATCCACCCACGTTCCACCACTCCGTCGAGCCTCTCGACGCTGATGACTGGCTTCGCAGTATCTCTCATAAACTGCGTTCCGCGCTGGTAGCGGAGGCTGACAAGGTCACCTTTGCTGCATATCATCTTGAAGGCCCCGCCAGTCTATGGTGGGAGAATTATGGAGCTATGCGCCCGGCGGGCCATGTCACTACTTGGGCTGAATTCAGCGAGGCTTTCCGTGAACATCACATTCCGGAGGGTCTCATGGACCGTAAACGTGAAGAATTTTGCAGTTTCACCCAAGGCCGACTTTCTGTGGATGCTTACAGCAGGGAGTTTGGTAATCTCGCACGATATGCAACCGAGGAAGTGTCTACCGATGCCAAGAAGCAAGCAAGGTTCCGTAAGGGCCTTAGTCCTGAGCTTCGCCGCGACCTCCGTCTGCATGAGTGCACATCTTTTTCGAAACTTGTCAACAAAGCCATCAGTGCTGAAACTGGTCAGACTGACTATGACGCAACACGCAAGCATGGCCGTGACATGGGTTCCTCATCCGGTGCTGGTCCTCAGAAGCGCCGCGTGTGGGTGCCCAACACCGCCCTGCCACCCAGGTTTACACCGAGGCCATCCTTCCAGGCGCCTCGCCCCGTTCGACAGTCTGCTCCAGCTAAGCCCTATGGGGGTCCAACTAACAATGCTCCTCCACGTACCAGTTCCGTGACTTGTTTCAAGTGTGGGGAATCTGGTCACTATATGCGTGAGTGTCCCCAGACCAACCCCAATCAATCTGCTAAAGCTGTTGGCCGTGGCAAGCCGACAGGAAAAATATTCCACACCAAGCCGGTCACCGCTTCACGTGGCCATGTCAACTGTATCTCTGCCGAAGAAGTTCAAGAGGATCCCAACGTCGTTCTCGGTACGCTTCTTGTTAACTGCCACCCGGCATCTGTTCTTTTCGATACAGGAGCCTCTCATTCTTTTATATCTGAAAGTTATGCTCGTTTGCATAACGTTGCATTCTGTGACATGCCATCCACTATGGAAATCTCTACCCCTGGTTCTAGATGGCAGACCTCTAGGGTAAGTTATGGAAATGAAATCCAAGTCAACAGACTTGTTTTCCTCGCGTCTTTGATAGCCCTTAAATCTTCAGATATTAATATCATTCTGGGTATGGACTGGATGTCGGCTCATCATGCCCAAATCGATTGCTTCTCTAGGACTGTTCAACTCACCCATCCTTCGGGAGAAATAGTCAATGTCTTGACCCGAATAGCCAAGCGACAATTATATTCTCTTAACGCCAGCCCTTTGCCAGACCTTGAGGACGTTCCGGTAGTCCGTGACTTCCCGGATGTCTTTCCAGAGGAATTGCCAGGTGTTCCACCTGACAGGGATGTTGAGTTTGTAATAGACCTCATTCCAGGAACCGTTCCGATTGCTAGAAGACCTTATAAGATGGCACCCCTAGAACTAGCCGAGCTTAAGAAACAACTTGATGAGTCCTTGAAAAAGGGTTTCATCCGACCTAGCTCATCTCCGTGGGCTTGCCCCGTCCTATTCGTCAAGAAGAAGGATGGTACGGACCGGATGGTTGTAGATTACCGACCTGTCAACTTGGTCACAATCAAGAACAAATATCTGCTTCCCAGGATCAACGACCTGTACGATCAGCTCGCTGGATCCTCAGTCTTCTCCAAAATGGATTTGAGGTTGGGCTACCATCAAATCAAAATCAGAAACGGGGACATTCCTAAAACGGCCTTTGTTACTCGTTATGGCCAATACGAGTACACCGTCATGTCCTTCGGATTAACCAACGCTCCAGCCACCTTTTCTCGGTTAATGAACTCAATCTTCATGGAATATTTGGATAAATTCGTCGTGGTTTATCTCGATGATATACTCATCTACTCCAAGAACGAGGAAGAACATGCCGAACATCTAAGGCTAGTGTTGCAAAAACTTCGAGAGCATCGCCTTTATGCCAAATTTTCTAAATGTGAATTCTGGTTGTCAGAAGTGACCTATCTGGGTCATGTAATATCTGGTAAAGGTATTGCTGTTAACCCTGAGCGAGTTCAAGCCGTCCTTAACTGGACTCCACCTGAATCAGTCAAGCAAGTTCGGAGTTTTCTAGGCTTAGCGAGCTATTGTCGTCGCTTTGTCGAGAACTTCTCCAAAGTTGCCAAACCTCTAACCGAACTCCTCAAGAAAGATAAAAAGTTCGAATGGACTCCACAATGTGAGCACAGCTTTCAGGAACTGAAAAGACGCATGACTTCTGCTCCCGTACTGGTACCGCCAGACTTCTCCAAGGACTTTGTTATCTACTGCGACGCCTCGCGACAAGGACTAGGTTGCATTCTCATGCAAGATCGACACGTAATTGCCTACGCTTCACGGCAATTGCACCCACATGAGGAGAACTATCCTACTCATGATCTAGAGCTTGCAGCCGTAGTCTATGCACTTAAGACCTGGCGACATTACCTCCTCGGTAATCGTTGCGAAATATTCACTGACCACCAAAGTCTGAAGTACATCTTCACCCAACCGGATTTGAATCTCAGGCAGAGACGTTGGGTTGAATTGATCACAGACTTCGACTTAGGAATAACCTACACCCCAGGGAAAGCCAACGTCATGGCTGATGCGCTAAGTCGTAAATCTTATTGTAACAATCTGGTGTTACAACAAAGTCAACCGCTTCTCCATGAGGAATTTCGGAAGCTTAACCTTCACATTGTTCCTCAAGGATTTCTCTCCACCTTGGTGGCGAAACCTACTCTTACGGATCAAATCATTGCTGCCCAGAAGCGAGATAAGGGAATAGCTAAGATCAAGGAAAACATTGCTAGCGGAGGTGCTAGTTGTTTCTCCACAAATGATCGTGGTGTTGTGTACTTTGAGAACCGTCTAGTGGTTCCCAAGAACCAGCATCTACGGCAGTTGATCCTTAAGGAGGCTCATGAATCTCCTCTCACTATTCATCCCGGTAGTACTAAGATGTATCAGGACCTACGCCAGAGGTTCTGGTGGACTAGGATGAAGAGAGAAATTGCTCAGTATATTGCTAACTGCGACGTCTGTCGTCGTGTAAAAGCAGAGCATCAACGGCCTGCTGGCACCCTTCAACCCCTAGCTATTCCTGAATGGAAATGGGATAAAATTGGTATGGATTTCATTACCGGTTTTCCCAGGACCAAGAGAGGGAATAATGCTATCTTTGTCGTTGTCGATCGTCTTTCCAAAGTAGCCCATTTCTTACCTGTTCATGAGAGTATAACCGCCAGTCAATTGGCAGACTTATACATCTCCCGAATAGTGTCCCTCCATGGTGTTCCTTTGGAAATTAACTCGGATCGAGGAAGTCTTTTCACCTCTCGATTTTGGGAAAGTTTCCAAAATGCTATGGGAACCCGTCTCTCCTTTAGCACCGCCTTCCACCCTCAGTCGAGCGGTCAAGTGGAACGCGTCAACCAAATTCTAGAAGACATGCTTCGAGCCTCTGTTATCTCATTCGGAATGGACTGGGAGAAGTGCCTTCCGTTCGCCGAATTCGCTTACAACAACAGCTATCAATCTAGCTTGGGTAAAGCCCCTTTTGAAGTTCTCTATGGACGACGATGTCGAACACCCCTTAACTGGTCAGAGACCGGGGAAAGACAATTCTTTGGCCCGGATATGATTCAGGAAGCAGAAGAACAAGTTCGTATCGTTCGTGAAAAGTTGAAAACAGCCCAATCCCGTCAAAAGAGTCAATATGACCGAAAACATAAGGCTATGACTTTCGAGGTTGACGAGAAGGCTTATCTTCGGGTCACCCCTCTGAAGGGAACCCATCGTTTCGGTATCAAAGGCAAATTGGCTCCTCGTTACATTGGACCTTTCCGCATTCTTGCCAAACGAGGAGAAGTTGCCTACCAGTTGGAACTACCTCCGCACCTCTCCAGAGTTCACGACGTCTTCCACGTTTCTCAACTCAGGCGTTGCTTCTCGGATCCTATCCGTGAAGTGGACCACGAAACGCTTGATCTCCAGGATAATCTTACATATCGAGAGTACCCCATTCGTATCCTCGATCAGGCCGAACGTACCACTCGACGTCATAATATCAAGTTTCTCAAGGTTCATTGGTCGCACCATTCTGAGGATGAAGCAACTTGGGAAAGGGAGGATCGTCTTCGACTTGAATATCCCGCTTTCTTCTCGGAGGAACCCAAATCTCGGGACGAGATTCTTTTGAGTGGGGGTGAGTTGTCACAACCTAGCTAGTCATGCATTAGAGTGTTGCATCATGTTTACTCTTTCATCAGAAACTTGAAATGGGGATGACAGAACCCCCAGTCCCCTCTGAAACCAGCTAGGGTTTACTAAAATAATTTTCAATGAACCTGAAATGCCCTTCTAAAATGTCCATCATTTTTGTCTTGGTTCAGAACCTCTGCCAAAAGTGGTGCACATTTTCCTAGGCCATCTTAGGGTTTTTGAATTAATTCATAAATATTTGAATTTGGGCATTTAAAATTATATAAAATATTTAAATGCTCAAATATCTCCAAACTAAAATGTTTCATGTTGGAAATAATCCAACTATGGGCCAGGAATAGTTTGGTGATTTTTGAACTAGCCTAGGTATTTTATTTAATTCAACAAAGTTGCAGATATATTAAATAAAAACAGAAACAGAAAAAAGGGGAAAAACTTACCTGTGCGGCCCAGCCAGCTGGCCGGCCCAGCAAGCCAGCCCAGCCCACCACCGCCGTCGTCCTCCTGGCGCCAGTCGGCCAGGCGTGTGGCCGGCGCGCGCGCACGGCCGGAGCGCCACGCCACCAGCCCATCTGCCTGCCTCCCTCGCCAGCGCGACGCCGCAGCGCTTCTTCTCGGTGCCGCCCCGATCCCCTGGCCTTATCCCTCTCTCTCTCCCGTGCTGCTCCCTCTCTCTCTCTCTCGCCGGCCGAACACCACACTCGCCGCCGTTCGCCATAGCCACCGTCTCCGACCACCCCTCGCTCCCCCGACTAGCTCAGAAGCTCCGCCTCGACTCCCTCTTCCTCCCCACCGCTCCACGGGTCCCCGGAAGCCCTGCATCGCCGCCACGTCGCCGTTCCCCTCTTCGGGCTCCGACCGTCGTCGCCGTCGAATTCACCGTCACCAGCGCGTCCCCGAGCCCGCTAACCATCCCTGCAGCTCCGCGGTGAGCCCCCGGATCGTTTCCCCCTTCTTCCCTGGTCTCTTTCGACTTCTAGGCCCTAGCCCCACCTCGGCCGAGAGCTCCACGCCGCCGGCGATGTCGCCGTCGTGGCCACGGTCGCCGTAGCGCCCAACCAAGCACACCATCGTGCTCCCCACCCCACCAGGAGCACGCAGCACGCACCAACACCTCCCCAAACCCCCTGCAACACTGATCCCGACCGCACCCGAACTCCGGCCGCCGCAGCCGAGCTCGCCGCCGTCAACTCCGGCCACCCCGAGCCCAACCACCACCACCAATAGTCGCGGCTCAACCTCAGCAACACGTAGATGCCTTCCGCCGTCCAATTGGTTGCCGGAATGGCAAAAAGCACTTTCGCCGCCGTCTCGGGCCTCGCCGGCGTCATGTCGCCGGTGGGGTTTGACTTGTCCGACCTGGGGTTTGACCCCCCAGGGTCACTGACGCGTGGGCCCTGTCGGCCAGGTGGTTAGGTTAGCGCTAACTACTGTTAGTCAACCCCCCCTGACACTGACAGTGGGCCCCAGCGCCACTAACCCCTAATTAGGATTAATTTAATCCTGTTTAACCCCCCTGTCACTGACGTGTGGGCCCCACACGTCAGGTTTGACCTCAGCCAGCCACAGTTGACCACTGACGTCATGCTGACGTCATGCTGACGCAATAATTATATTTCTGGAATTAAATTAAATCAGGAAATTCCAGAATATTATTTAAACTTCAAAAATTCATAACTTTTATTCTGTAACTCCAAATTGGACAAATTATATATGAAAAATGATCAGAAAAATCCAATCTATCCATCTGTACTATTTTCATGCATGATCAAACAAGTTAAATTGATGTTTTAAGCAGGACAAGAAAAGGCACTTTAAAAGGCCATATTTGAATTTGAAATTTGAATCCTTGATTCAAATTTGTTCAAACACCCCTGGTTTTAGTTGCATTAGCCCAATACACTCATTTTGCCATGTCTCATGCATGCATCATATTGTTGCATACTGTTTGGTAATGCTTGTGTATCGGTGCTCTCTGCGGCAGGTTCTGTCCCCGAAGAGTACCCTGATTACCCTAGCGAAGAACCGTATCAGTGCATCGAACCATCAGGCAAGCAACCAACCATTTGATCATATCGATACAATCCCATGTTCTCGCTCCTGCTCTCTTTTACTGCATTAAGACAACGCGATTCAAACTGCTGTGTGCTACGGTAGTTGAACCCATTTCCTCTGCATGACCTGTCATTGCCACAGTAACTAGATGAAACTCACTAGCATGTGTAGGAGTTGATTGAGCCATATGTATGTGTTGTTCCTACCTTGCTATGCCTGCTACGCTTAGAGTCGTGTCAGGTCTGGTTCATCTGGGTGATGGGCTGGAGTGAAATGATCATGTCGGTAATAAGAGTGGTGTGGTGAACACGATTTGGTAAAGGTGTCGATGAGAGGCCATGTAGGAGTACATGGTGGGTTATTTCATTGAAGCCGACCTTAAGCACTGAGATCTGTATGCGTGATTTAAGATACAGCTACTACCATGCATTGGGCCCTGAAATATGACCCCGCTCGACTTCTTATTCACCCTAGCTCTCTGTCCAGGAGTTGCAAGTAGTTTCTGGTGTTTGTAGCCTACTGGAGGCCGTGGACAGCGCTGACCGTAGGGGTGGGCTGTGATGCGGTAGGTACGTGGCCGGGTGTACCGAATACCCGTTAGGTATCTCGGGAACCCTGTTCACATCGTTCGGGGCCGTATGGGAAACCTCGGCCGGACTCCCTGCGGATGGAACCTGAATAGGCGATAAACCTGGACTAGAGGCTTAAGTGTTTAGGTAGGTCATGGTCTACACCCACGTCGGTTTTCGCTTGAAGTCTGCCGAGCACATGTCGTGTGCAGACGCTAAGTGGTGGAAACATGTATGAAGAAGTACACCCCTGCAGGGTTATCATAATCTATTCGAATAGCCGCGTCCGCGGTAAAGGACTACTTGGTTGCCTATACAGTTCATAGACAAGTAAATGGAAACTGTTAAAAGCCTCAAGATAAGTGTGAGTGCCGAGGATGGCTCTTCCGTAGGAAGACGGAGGTGGATCCTCGGTAGTGTATTGAATTGGTGAGTAGTGGACTCGTGTGCGCAAAACTATTTCAAGTTGGAGTATCGTAGGATAGCCTAGCCAAGAGTCAAAGCTGGCTTGCTGCAATAACTCCACCAACCCTTCTTGATACTATGCATGTATGTAGGATCTGATGTAAGTCTTGCTGAGTACCTTTGTACTCATGTTGCTATAATCTACATTTTTACAGAAGACGCTGCAACCCCTTCTGATGGGTTCTATGTAGACGTTGACATCAACGAATAGGCTAAAGACCCAGGTGGTGACCCTGAGCTTGTGAAGGACCACGTAGTATAGCTAGGCTTTCCAAGCCTCTTTTATTTTACTAGTTGTCTGTACCCAGACAAGTTATTCCGCTGCTGGTTTGTATGACTGTATGACTTGTATGTGGGGTCGTGAGACCCGTACCTTTGTGTATGTTATGTATGGCTCACTGAGCCTTAAATAAAGTACTTGTGTCGTAGAGTCATGTTGTGATGCTTCGTTGTATTTGCACATATCGAGCATATTGTGTGTATGGTTGAAATGCTTGGTATGTGTGGGATCTGACTATCTAGTTGTTTATCTTTAGTAGCCTCTCTTACCGGGAAATGTCTCCTAGTGTTACCGCTGAGCCATGGTAGCTTGCTACTGCTCTGGAACACTTAGGCTGGCCGGCATGTGTCCTTCTTCGTTCCTGTGTCTGTCCCTTCTGGGAAATGTCACGCTTTGAGTACCGGAGTCCTGTTAGCCCGCTACAGCCCGGTTTACCGGAGTCCTGCTAGCCCAGTGCTACAGCCCGGACCCACTTGCTGATGACCGACACGTTCAAAGCTGGGTCATGGATGCCTGTCCCTGTAAGTCTGAGCCACTTTGGGTTTACGACTAGTCATGTCAGCCCGGGCTCTTTATCATATGGATGCTAGCGACACTATCATATACGTGAGCCAAAAGGCGCAAACGGTCCCGGGAAAAGGTAAGACGACACCCGTGGGGATACCGTGCGTGAGGCCGCAAAGTGATATGAGGTGTTACCAGCTAGATCGATGTGACATCGAGTCGGGGTCCTGACATCCGATTCGTCGTCTGCTTCGACTACGCCGCCAAGGGCGAACTCTCCGGCAAGGAAGCGTTCCCCGGCAAGGGAACGATCCCCGGCAAGAGAGGAGTCTCCGGCAAGGGAGGAGTCTCCGGCAAAGGGCGGCACCAGCGAGCCTCCGGTGGTGGAGCCCGCAACAGCGGATCCCAGCACAGGTAGTCTTTCTTTCCCGAAACTTCCCTTGCGTTCTTCTGCTGATTTTTCTTCTTGAGTGCTTGTTTGATTTCTCCTTCTTCTCCGGTCGTCAGATCCACCCTCCGCAGACCCGATGGAGACCGAAGCAGGCGGCAAGGAGAACATGCGCGGCGATACTAGTGATGCCGCGGCCACCGGAGAAGGAGCCGGTGCTGAGGTGCCCGCCGGCGAAGAGGCCACCAGGGCTGCCGCCGAGGGAGCCGGCGAGGGATCTGACGATCGCACTGACGGCCCTGAGGCCGCAGGAGCGCCAGGCGCTGCACCGACCGCCGATCCCTCCACCGCTGCCGCAGCGCCAGACTCCGAGGAGTCCCAGCCCGGCGCCTATCTGAAGGCCGGCGAGGGTATCTTCATCAAGCTCCCCTGGGAGTCAAGCTCCAGGGCGACAGTGGAAGGAGAAGCTCTGGATGGGGAAGTGCTCGCCTCCGCAGGGTTGTCGGTCGTCGACGTGCCGGGAAGCAGCAGCAACGAGCCTGAGGAGGAACGGTTGCTGCGGAGGCTGCTGGCGCTCTACCGCGCCCGCCAAGCCAAGTTGGAGTCCAGGGAAGCGCTCGTCGCGAAGGCGAGCGTGGACATAGAGAAGCGCGCGGAGGAGCTCCGGAGTCTTCGCCAGGAAGCTCTCCGGGCCTTGGCGGAGGAGCGGGAGCAGCTTGCTGAAGAGCGGAAGGCCTTCCTCCTCGAGAAGGCCGAAGCTGAAGAGCAGCAGCGGCTCACCGGCGAGAAACTGTACGCGCAGGAAGGTGAGCTGGCTCAACGGAAGGTGAACCTCGACAGCCATGAGGAGGAGCTTGCCGCATGCGAACAGGAACTTGGCGGGTCACTCCAAGAAGCAAAGGATGCGGCTGCGGCTGCCGAGACCGCCAAGAAGGAGTTGGAGGTAAGGGTGGCGCAGCTGGAGGCAGATCTGAAGGCGGGCGGCGAAGAGCTTGCCGCGCTCAAGCAGGAGCGCGAGAAGGATGCCCTTGCCCACGGTGATCTGCAGGTCCAACTTGCCGAGAAGGGCAAGGAGCTGAGCGCCGCCAAGGACTCCAACGCCGATCTGGAGCTGAAGCTGTCCACCTTGACGGAGACGCTAGACGGCGCCAAGAAGCGGGAGGCGGACTTGAAGAAGGAAATCAAGGCCAACGAGGCGCTGCTGACGAAGGCCGCCGAAACCCAGAATCTCCTCAGGGATACTGTGGAGCTCTGGACGGAGGGGCTCGTCAACATTGCTGCAGTCATCAAAGAGGAGCTGGTGCAACTGGGGGTGGAGGGCTTCGGATACCCCTCCGATGAGAACCTCCAGCCTAGTGTCAAGCTCACTCTGTTCTTCAAGAGCGTGGCGACGGCCCTCCAGCAACTCCGGGAAAGGATCCCAAGGTAGCTGGCCGACGAGTCGCGCACGATTTGCGCCGGAGTTCTGGAGAAGGTGCTGGTGAAGGTGGCCTTCCGCAACCCAGGCCTCAACCTCACCAACGTCCTCAAGAGGCTGCCGGCTGATGCTGATCTTGACGCACTCAAGGCCCTCGTCGCACCCATTGTAGACAGGGTGAACGAGGTCAAAAGGGTTGACGGCGATCGCGTAGACTAGGCCGTCTATTTTCTTCTTTTCTTGCCACTGCCAATCATGTCATAGGAACACTTTGTTAGAAGCGCGACAAGTTACTTTTGTAATATAACTCCATCTTAGGTAATAATTGCTGTGTTACTTCCTTTACTCGACTTCTTGGCTTTGTATGTTTCTGCCCTATGCTTTCTAGGGAAACTTGTCGGCGTAGGCACCCTTGCCGCGAGCGCCGAGTGCGGAACTTCAGCAGCCTGCTGGCGGGGCCGCTACCGACAAGCAACCTTGTCGCAACTAGTCCCAGCTCACTTAAGTTGTTGAGCGGACTCGAAACAAAATAAGGGCGCAACTAGCTGCAAGTTGGTTCCTTCGCACACAGGTTTTCCATACAAAGCGCGGTCGTTCAAGGAAAATAACTTAAAATATTAAAAAACTGATTGCTCAAACTTTGGCAACTTAGCTTTTCTGTCATTTGCTTCCCAGCAAGGCGAAACTTTCTTGAACGGCTTTGGTCCACACCATTATCTCCTCCTTCCCCCCGGCAAACCTTGTGGGCGAGGAAACTTTCTTCCCTCATACTCTGCAGTATTGTTCGTTGCTTGCTCCTTGGGAAAGTGCATCTGGACTACGTACTTGAGGTGCTCTCCGGTGGGTGCGATAAGCAGCACGCCAGCACCGGCGCCTTGCAGAGAGAAGGCACCATCAAAGTACATGAGCCACTCCTTGCTTGTCTCCTTGACGGGGATGCTTGTTTCTGGAATTTCTTCATCTGGGGTTGGCGTCCATTCTGCTATGAACTCTGCCAATGCTCTGCTCTGGATAGTTGAAGTGCTTTCAAACTTGAGGCCAAAGCTTGACAGTTCCAGTGCCCACTCGACGATCCTGCCTGTTGCTTCTGGATTCTGCAATATCCTTTTCAGCGGAAAGTGAGTGACAACTGTGATCTCATGTGCTTGGAAGTAATGGCGCAACTTTCTCGAGGCCATGAGGAGGCCGAAAAGCAACTTCTGCACACCAGAGTACCTTGACCTAGCCCCCTGGAGAAGGGAGCTAACAAAGTAATTTGGGCGCTGCACCATTTTCTTCTGCACCTCCTTGCATGCCTGCGCAGATCCATCTTTGTCGGGACCAGAGCTTGTCGGAGAGGCCCCCTGCTTGTCGCTGGATGCGCTTGCCGGGTTTGCTGGCTCATCATCTGCCTCCCTCTCCGCTACTAATGCAGCACTAACCACTTCATTGGTTGCCGCTAGATATAGTAGCAACTTCTCTTGTGGCTTAGGTGCGACAAGTATTGGAGTGGAGGACAGGTACCTCTTCAAGTCCTGCAGCGCAGCCTCCGCTTCCGGAGTCCATTTCATTGGACCTGCCTTTTTCAATATTTTGAAAAATGGCAGGGCGCGCTCAGCTGACTTAGAGATAAACCTGCTGAGAGCAGCCACGTAACCGGCAAGCCTTCGCACATCCTTGACGCGCTTTGGTGCCTCAATCTGCTCGATGGCCTTGATCTTGTCGGGGTTGGCTTCGATTCCCCGCTGAGACACAAAGAACCCGAGAAGCTTGCCGGAAGGGACTCCAAACACGCACTTCTCTAGGTTGAGCTTGAGGTTGATCTTGCGCAGATTTGCAAAAGTTTCTTCTAAATCTTGGATCAGGGTAGCTTTGTCTTTGCTCTTGACCACTATATCATCCATGTAGGCTTCCACATTTCTGTGTATCTGCGGCTCAAAAGCGACATGGACTACCCTTGCAAATGTTGAACCAGCATTCTTCAACCCGAAGGGCATCCGTACAAAATAGTATGTGCCACATGGGGTGATGAATGCGGTTTTCTCCTCATCCTCTTCTGCCATGAAGATCTGATGGTATCCTGAATATGCGTCAAGAAATGAAAGCAAATCACATCCGGCTGTGGAGTCAACAATCTGGTCAATGCGCGGCAAGGGAAATGGATCTTTGGGACAAGCTTTATTGACATCAGTGAAGTCTATACAAAGCCTCCATTTCCCGTTAGCTTTGCGCACGACTACAGGATTGGCCAACCACGTGGGATGGAGCACTCCTCTGACAAGGCATGCTGCTTCCAGCTTCCTGATTTCTTCTGCAATGAACTCTTGGCGCTCCACTGCTTGCTTCCTGACTTTCTGCTTGACGGGCCGTGCGTGAGGACAAACGGCTAGGTGGTGCTCAATTACTTTTCTGGGAACACCGGGGATATCAGACGGTTGCCATGCAAACACGTCGACATTCGCCCGCAGGAAAGCAATGAGCACGCTTTCCTATTTGGGGTCGAGAGTGGCACTGATGGTGAAGGTACCACCAGTGCCGTCCTCCTTGGCGGACACCTTCTTGGTCTCAGGTGGAGCTGTCATCGTCTTCTTACACTTTCCGGTGGAACTCGATGGTGCGTCCTCGATGGTAGTGCAGCACTCTGAAGAGGTGCGCTTGCCGGAGTGGGCATCAGAGCTCTTGCCGGACTTGGTCTTCCTCTTCCCCCCGGGAGCTTCAATGGCAAGTGACTTGTGATCGGCTGCGGCTGCTGCATCCCGGTAGATCTTGTCGGCACAGATAAGGGCATCTTTCTTGTCGCCAGAGACAGAGATAACACTTATCGGGCCTGGCATCTTCAGTACGTTGTAGGCATAATGAGAGGCTGCCATGAACTTGCCAGCGCAGGACGGCCGAGGATCCCATTATAGGGCAATGGAATATCAGCCACGTCAAAAGTGACCCTCTCAGTTCTGAAATTCAGCTCGCTGCCAAATGTGACCGGCAGCGTGATCTTTCCCTTTGGCTTGCTCCTTCCCGGGTTGATTCCTTGGAACGCGCCGGTTTCTTCGAGCTCGCTGTCAGTGATCTGGAGTTTCTGGAGGACCGGGGAGGATATCAGGTTCAAGCCGGCCCCGCCGTCAACTAGCATCTTCGTGACCTTGAGGTTGCGGATAGTTGGTGAAACCAACATCGGCAAGCACCCGACCGCAGTTATGTGATCAGGGTGATCCTCAATATCGAAGATGATAGGCATGCTGGACCATTTCAGAGGCTTGCGTGACTCCACGGATGTTTCTGCTGCATTAACTTCCCGCATCCACTGCTTGAGTTGGCGGTGTGAAGCATGCAGGGAAGCACCACCGTCAACGCATAGGACCTCTGTGGCTTTCTGAAATTCCTGCTCATCGGCCTCGTCATCATCCATGTCTTCGTCATCGTCGTCATCTTCATCCTTGTCGCGGCCGCGGGGAGGTCTATCTCCTTGCCGCTGCTTGGCCTTGCCGCGGCGTCCTCCCCGGCCGGGGCGTTTCTTGCCGGCTCCTCCACCACCTTCCTGGGCCTTCTCCTTGTCGCGTCGCTCGTACTCAGCTTTTTGCAGCTCAACAAGCTGCTCAACCTTCTTGCAACTCTGGAGATCGTGGCCCTTGGTGCGGTGGATCTTGCAATACTGCTTGCCGGAGCTGTCCTGCTTGTCGGCGGCCGCCACAGGCTGGGCCTTCTTGCCGGAGCCACCATCCTTAGCTTCCTTGGCGCCACCTCCGTTGCCGGTCTGCTCGACAGCTAGCACTTCTTTGCCCTTTTTCCTTTTGTTGTTCCGCCGTCGGCCTTTCCTTGCCGGGGCGGCATCCTCACTGTCTGACCCTGTTGCTCCCGTGTTCTCTCCGGGGAACCTCCTTCCCTCTTCAGCGCGTGCACACTTGTCGGCCAGGGCATACAGCTCGCTGACGTCCCTGATCTTGCACATCGCCATATCCTCCCTCATCATGCGGGTTCGCACGTTCTGATGAAACGCGCTGATGACCGCGGCAGGGTGGACGTCTGGGATGTTGTGCTGTACACGGCTGAATCTCTGAATATACTTGCGCAGGGACTCCCCTTCCTTCTGGGCGAGCAGATGAAGATCGCTTTCTTGGCCATGTGGCTTGTGGCCGCCTGTAAAGGCGCCGACAAACTGATGGCACAGATCTGCCCAAGAGGAGATGGAGTTGTCTGGCAAGTGCATGAGCCAGGATCTGACGTTGGGCTTGAGCACCAGCGGGAAGTAGTTGGCAAGGATCTTGTCGTCCCGTCCCCCGGCAGCCTGCACCGCGATGGTGTAGATGCTGAGGAACTCCGACGGATGCGACTTGCCGTCGTACTTCTCTGGTACGTCTGGTTTGAAATTCTTCTTGCTGGGCCACTGGACTTGCCGCAGCTCATGGGTGAACGCAGGGCAACCTACCGCATACGGCAAGTCGCCTGGTTCCCCCGGCGCGTGCATGTCGACAGTGGGCCCAGCGCGCTGGTCAGATTGACGCCGCGCTTCTCTTTGGCGCTTGATGCGAGTACGAGCGTCCTCCTGTTGCCGTTCGTGGAGAACTTGGCGCTGGTCGCGACGAGCTCGTGGATCCGACGACGCGGTGGAGCCGCTGTCGGGGTGGATCCGGCGAGTCGGCGATCTTGGTCTTCGTGGTGGAGATTGCATGGAAGTCGCACCCCCATCGTTCTTGTCGCCATCGGCCCGCGTCCGGCAGTCTTGCCGCGACAGCGAAGCGCTTGGTTGCCGCGTAGTGTCACCGTTGGCGAAGCCGATGAGGCTCTGGATAGTGGCCCTCCATTCGTCGGTCTTGTCCGCCGTTGGAGGGTAGTCTAGAAGCAGTTGGGCCCGCACCAAGGCTTCTGCTGGCGTGGTTGGCGGCAGCGGTGAACGGTGCGAGGAGCGGGATATGCTCGGACTTCTAACTAAGTTAGAAGGAGCAATGTCCCGTCCAGGCGACCGCACCTCGCTGGGGCCAGCATGCTGGCGTGCATGCTGGTCTTGAACTCCACGCGAACCACCAGCTTGATCTTGGGCCAGCGGGTGTATGGCGCTGCGAACTCCATGACGCTGCTGGTCCCGCGCCTCCTGAGACGGGCGCGGTGCGCGTACGGATGCCGAGGTCTGCGTCGCCTTGTCCTTGGACTTGGCCGCGCTGTGAGCTCCCTCGTCGGCGCCCGTTCTTCCGCCGGCGTCCAATCCACCGTCCGCTTGCTCCGGAGGCGGAGGAAGCGATGCAGACGGGGCTGTTGCCCCCGAAGCCTTCTTCTTCGGTGGCATGTCGATGAAGACGATGAAGATTCAGCTCATGCGCACGCCGGATCGGGTTCACACGGTCTCGACGCCCCCTACCTGGCGCGCCAAATATGTCGGGGAAACTGATCCGTGAACACCTATGGGGACCAGCGGACCGAGCCCCTTTCGGTTCGGCAGAGGGCGGAGGCCGCATGAAGAGCGGATCGAGGCAGTACACACGAGCAGTTTACCCAGCTTCGGAGCTCTCCGGAGAGATAACACTCCTACTGCTGCTTGTTTTGTATTCAGTGTTCTTGCTCGGGAGCGACGAACGCTACCAGACCGAGCGTGGGAGTATGCTAGCTTCGAATGAGTCGAACCCTTTCTACGTTGCGCATGGGCCTCCTTTTATATGCTCAAGGGGTCACCGACAGGTGGCAACGTAGGCTAGAGGGGTAAAAATGGAAAAAGAATGTGGTAGGTACAGCTACCTCTACTGTAGCCACAGCGTATCCTACCTAACCCTGACGGCAGGGGACAAGGGCATTAAATGCCCGTCTGAGTCGCCTAAACAGTGCAAAAAGCGACCGTTAGGAGCGCCACCGTTCGCCATGATGGCTTCTTCGTGTCAGCGCCGCTTGCCACCGCGCGCCGCTGGCTGCACAGCTTCCCGCCACGGGTGCCTGGAAGGGTCCCAGGATGACACGTTGGTGGGTGTGCTGGAGCCTGAGCCCGGAGCGACCGCTTCCCGCAGCAAGCATCTTGCCGCGGGCGCTACCTTGTCGGGCCCGGGAGCTTGTCGCTCGCCGAGCCTTGCCGGGACGTGTGGTGCGTCATGGCAAGTGTTCTTGAGATGCCTTGGTTGGCCTTCCCGGCAAGCTCCTCTTGCCGGGGCCTTGTCTCTTCATCTTGGATACTTTGTTCTTGAATGGCTTCCCAGCAAGCTCCTCTTGCCGGGGTCTCGTCTTCTAAAGAGTCACGGAGGATCTTGGCGGTGACCTGGCGAGCCCTGCCGCGGGGTGCTGCAACTGCCCGTGCACAAGTTCGGGATACTAGGGTACCCCTATTCTAGTACACCGACATAGCCATTCCGAGATATATTGCCATGCAACTTTCCACCGTTCCGTTCATATGACACACATTACTTTTGTCATATTGCTTTTTGCATGAACATGTAGTTGACATTGTATTTGTGGCAAGTCCACCTTCATAATTTTCATACATGTCGCTCTTGATTCATTGCATATCCCGGTACACCGCCGGAGGCATTCATATAGAGTCATATTTTGTTCTAAGTATCGAGTTGTAATTGTTGAGTTGTAAGAAAAATAAAAGTGTGATGATCATCATTATTAGAGCATTGTCCTAGTGAGGAAAGGATGATGGAGGCTATGATTCCCCCACAAGTCGGGATGAGACTTTGGACTTTACAAAAAGAAAAAAAAGAGAAAAAAAAGAGGCCATAAAAAAGAGAAAAGGCCCAAAGAAAAAAAAAGAGAAAAAGAAAAAAAAATGAGAGAAAAAGATAGAAGGGACAATGCTACTATATCTTTTTCCACACTTGTGCTTCAAAGTAGCACCGTGATCTTCATGATAGAGAGTCTCATATTTTGTCACTTTCATAACTAGTGGGAATTTTTCATTATAGAACTTGGCTTGTATATTCCATTGATGGGCTTCCTCAAAAGTGCCCTAGGTATTCGTGAGCAAGCAAGTTGGATGCGCACCCACTTAGTTTCTTTTGTTGAGCTTTCATATATTTATAGCTCTAATACATCCGTTGCATGGCAATCCCTACTCATTCACATTGATATCTATTAATGGGCATCTCCATAGCCCGTTGATACGCCTAGTTGATGTGAGACTATCTTCTCCTTTTTTGCCTTCTCCACAACCACCATTCTATTCCACATATAGTGCTATGTCCATGGCTCACGCTCATGTATTGCGTGAAAGTTGAAAGAAGTTTGAGATTATTAAAGTATGAAACAATTGCTTGGCTTGTCATCGGGGTTGTGCATGATTAAATACTTTGTGTGATGAAGATAGAGCAACAGCCAGACTATATGATTTTGTAGGGATAACTTTCTTTAGCCATGTTATTTTGAGAAGACATGATCGCTTTGATTAGTATGCTTGAAGTATTATTATTTTTATGTCAATATGAACTTTTGTCTTGAATCTTTCGGATCTGAATATTCATGCCACAATTAAGAAGATTTACATTGGAATTATGCCAAAGTATCACTCCGCATCAAAAATTCTCTTTTTATCATTTACCTACTCGAGGACGAGAAGGAATTAAGCTTGGGGATGCCTGATACGTCTCCAGCGTATCTATAATTTTTGATTGCTCCATGCTACTTTATCTACTGCTTTGGAGTATATTGGGCTTTATTTTCCACTTTTATATTATTTTTGGGACTAACCTATTAACCGGAGGCCCAACCCAGAATTGCTATTTTTGCCTATTTCAGTGTTTCGAAGAAACAGAATATCAAACAGAGTCCAAACGGAATGAAACCTTCGGGAACGTGATTTTCTCACCGAACGTGATCTAGGAGACTTGGACCCTGCTCCAAGGAACAAAATAGGCGGTCACGAGGGTGGGGGCGCGCCCCCTACCTCGTGGGCCCCCTATTGCTCCACCGACGTACTCTTTCCTCCTATATATACCTACGTACCCTAAAACATCCAAGGAGAAGATAGATCGGGAGTTCCGTCGCCGGAAGCCTCTGTAGCCACCAAAAACCTCTCGGGAGCCCTTCCCGGCACCCTGCTGGAGGGGGGATGCTTCACCGGTGGCCATCTTCATCATCCCGGTGCTCTCCATGATGAGTATGGAGTAGTTCACCCTCGGGGATGAGGGTATGTACCAGTAGCTATGTGTTTGATCTCTCTCTCTCTCTCTCTCTCTCGTGTTCTCTCTCGTGTTCCCTCTATGGCACGATCTTGATGTATCCCGAGCTTTGCTATTGTAGTTGGATCTTATGATGTTTCTCCGCCTCTACTCTCTTGTGATGAATTGAGTTTCCCCTTTGAAGTTATCTTATCGGATTGAGTCTTTTATGAGAACACTTGATGTATGTCTTGCCGTGCTTATCTGTGGTGACAATGGGATATCATGTGCCTCTTGATGTATGTTTTGGTGACCAACTTGCGGGTTCCGCCCATGAACCTATGCATAGGGGTTGGCACACGTTCTTGACTCTCTGGTAGAAACTTTGGGGCACTCTTTGAAGTACTTTGTGTTGGTTGGATGAATCTGAGATTGTGTGATGCATATCGTATAATCATGCCCACGGATACTTGAGGTGACAATGGAGTATCTAGGTGACATTAGGGTTTTGGTTGATTTGTGTCTTAAGGTGTTATTCTAGTATGAACTCTTTTATAGATCGATCCGAAAGAATAACTTTGAGGTGGTTTCGTACCCTACCATAATCTCTACGTTTGTTCTCCGCTATTAGTGGATTTGGAGTGACCCTTTGTTGCATGTTGAGGGATTGTTATATGATCTATCTATGTTATTATTTTTGAGAGAACTTGCACTAGCGAAAGTATGAACCCTAGGCCTTGTTTCCTATCATTGCAATACCGTTTACGCTCACTTTTATCATTAGTTACCTTGCTGTTTTTATTATTTCAGATTACAAAAACCTATATCTACTTTCCATATTGCACTTGTATCACTATCTCTTCGCCGAACTAGTGCACCTATACAATTTACCATTGTATTGGGTGTGTTGGGGACACAAGAGGCTCTTTGTTATTTGGTTGCAGGGTTGCTTGAGAGAGACCATCTTCATCCTACGCCTCCTACGGATTGATAAACCTTAGGTCATCCACTTGAGGGAAATTTGCTACTGTCCTACAAACCTGTGCACTTGCAAGCCCAACAACGTCTGCAAAAAGAAGGTTGTGTAGTAGACATCATCCCATCTCGCTAGCCGAGGGGCGTCCGCACTGGTTTATAAGCCCCAATGTGGTAGCTCTCTCGAGCTCCTCTCCAACCTGTTCTCTGCTGCCCTGTGGGCCTACTAGGCCTTTGCGGGCCTGCATCCTGGCCCAACAAAACATTGTGTTTCTAGTCGTATGCAGGCCACTCTGGCCGAGTAGGCGGGCTTTTTTATTTTCTTATTTTTTTGCTTTATTTATTTTTGAGTTGTTTTTTTGCTGTATTTAGAGTTTCTTTGTGAATATTTTTGCTTTAGGTACAGAAAATTACAAACTTTCTGTTAGTGCTTGTAGTTTTCAAATTTGAATAGTTTAAATTTTGAATTATTTGAAATTTGTGTGAATCACTAGTTTGTGAATAACTCAACTTTGAAAATAGATTTTTCAGTGATTTTTTTTCTTATTTTTAATATTAGTGTGTTTTATCAGTATATTCAATTTGGTAATGCTTAGGTTATTTAAAAAATGAAATGCCTTTGTAACAGATGAGTTTTCGTCCGAAACCCTGATACTTTGAAAAAGATTGTCCATTTTGTACACGAAGTGCATCCAGTTTTTGCCGTAACCCTCCCTACTTTTTTGCACTGCTATGTGGGTGAAATTATGATACCATGCCAACTTCCAATCTTTTCTGAGTTCATTTGAAATGCTTTTCAATTTTAGGGTCATTTAGCTGGAAAAATCAGTAAATGCATGAAAGAATTTGTTTGCACAGAAAATTTCTTCGCGTTTCAAATGCCAGAACACATAACTACCCTAACTATTACAGAGATTCCCTCCTGGGTGTGAAACACGGTAGAAAGTGATGATAGTGAAGCCGATCACATCCTAGATCTTTGGGTGTGAAAATTTTTCTTCGCGTGTGTCCTTTTGCGCCGTAGCCATGGAAAATCTTCATCATTTAACTAGATGCTCGGGTCAATATTCACTGTGAATGGAGCAATTTCATCAAACTTTTCATAATCTTCTGACATGTCTATCTTGTCATCCACTCGCACGATGTTTCTTTTCCCTGAAAGAACTATGTGGCGCTTTGGCTCGTCATATGATCCATTCGATTCCTTATATTTTCTTTTTCTCGGCCTGGTAGACATGTCTTTCACATAAAAAACCTGCGCCACATCATTGGCTAGGACGAATGGTTCGTCTGCATACGCAAGATTGTTGAGATCCACTGTTTTCATTTCGTACCGCGGGTCTTCCGTTACCCCGCCTCGTGTCATATTGACCCATTTGCATCAAAACAAAGGGACCTTCAAACCACCTCCATAGTTAAGTTCCCATATGTCCTCTATGTAACCATAATATGTTTCCTTTCCCGTGTTGGTTGTTGCATCAAAGCAAACACCACTATTTTGGTTGGTGCTCTTCTTATCTTGGGCGATCGTGTAAAATGTATTCCCATTTATCTGGTACCCTTTGAAAGTCATTATATTCGAAGATGGTAACTAGGACAGCGAGTACAGGTCATCTTCAATATCGCCATCATGCATGGCACATTTCTGCAACCAACCGGCGAAAGTCCTCATTTGTTCACGTGTAATCCAGTCGTCAGACTTCTCCAGGTGTTTGGAGTGTAGAAAATTCTTGTGTTCCTCCATATACGGAGCCACCAAGGCGGAATTCTGTAGAATTGTGTAGTGTGCTTCAGTGAGAGAATGCCCATCCATACATATTATTTCATGCCCTCCTAGCATGCCTTTTCCATCCAGTCTGCCCTTATGCCGCGATTCAGGAACACCAATCGGCTTAAGGTCAGGAATAAAGTCAATACAAAACTCAATGACCTCCTCATTTTCATGGCCCTTCGAGATGCTTCCTTCTGGCCTAGCACAGTTATGAACATATTTCTTCACCTCCCATGAACCTCCCAAAGGGGAACATATTGTGTAGAAATACAGGACCCAAAACGTTAATCTCTTCACAAAAGTGAACTAGGACGTGCGTCATGATGTTGAAGAAGGATGGTGGGAACACCAACTCGAAACTAACAAGACATTGCACCAAATCATTCTGTAACCTTGGTATGATTAATGGATCGATTACCTTCTGAGAGATTGCATTGAGGAATGCACATAGCTTCACAATGGCTAATCGAACGTTTTCCGGTAGAAGCCCCCTCAATGCAACCGGAAGTAGTTGCGTCATAATCACGTGGTAGTCATGAAACTTTAGGTTCTGGAACTTTTTCTCTGCCATATTTATTATTCCCTTTTTATTCGACAAGAAGCCAGACGGTACCTTCATACTGAGCAGGCATTCAAAGAAGATTTCCTTCTCTTCTTGGGTAAGAGCGTAGCTGGCCTGACCCTGATGTATGCCGTCTTTTCCGTGCATACGTTGCTGGTCCTCTCGTGCCTCTGGTGTATCTTTTGTCTTCCCATACACACCCAAGAAGCTGATATGTCTCCGTCATATCTATAATTTTTTATTGTTCCATGCCAATATTATTCAACTTTCATATACTTTTGGCAACTTTTTATACTATTTTTGGGACTAACATATTGATCCAGTTCCCAGTGCCAGTTCCTGTTTGTTGCATGTTTTATGTTTCGCAGAAATCCAATATCAAACGGAGTCCAAACGGGATAAAAACGGACGGAGAATTATTTTGGAATATTTGTGATTTTTATGAAGTAAAATCAACGCGAGACGGTGCCCGAGGTGGCCACAAGATAGGGGCCCATGCCCACTCCAGGTGGGCGCGCCCCCCACTCTCCTGGGCCCCTCGTAAGGCGGTTGACACCCTTCTTTGCCCGCAAGAAAGCTATTTTTTCAAAAAAGATCTGGCCGAAGGTTTTAATTCAATCGGAGTTACGGATCTCTGGATATAAAAGAAACGATGCCAGGGCAGAATCCAAGAACGCAGAAACAGAGAGAGACAGAGAGATAGATCCAATCTCGGAGGTGCTCTCGCCCCTCCCATGCAATGGGAGCCAAGGACCAGAGGGGAAACCCTTCTCCCATCTAGGGATAAGTTCAAGGAAGAAGAAGAAGAAGGGGGCTCTCTCCCCCTTGCTTCCGGTGGCGTCGGAACACCGCCGGGGGCCATCATCATCACCACGATCTACACCAACACCTCTGCCATCTTCACCAACATCTCCATCACCTTCCCCCATCTATATTTAGCGGTCCACTCTCCCGCAACCCGCTGTACCCTCTAATTGAACATGGTGCTTTATGCTTCATATTATTATCCAATGATGTGTTGCCATCCTATGATGTCTGAGTAGATTTTCGTTGTCCTATCGGTGTTTGATGAATTGCTATGATTGGTTTAATTTTCTTGTGATTATGTTGCTGTCCTATTGTGCCCTGCGTGTCACGCAAGCGTGAGGGATTCCCGCTGTAGGGTGTTGCAATATGTTCGTGATTCGCTTATAGTGGGTTGCTTGAGTGACAGAAGCATAAACCCGAGTAAGGGGGTTGTTGCGTATGGGATAAAGGGGACTTGATGCTTTAATGCTATGGTTGGGTTTTACCTTAATGTTCTTTAGTAGTTGCGTATGCTTGCTAGAGTTCCAATCATAAGTGCATATGATCCAAGAAGAGAAAGTATGTTAGCTTATGCCTCTCCCACATAAAACTTGCTATCGGTCTAGTAAAGTAGTCAATTGCTTAGGGACAATTCCACAACTCCTACCACCACTTTTCCACACTCGCTATATTTACTTTATTGCTTCTTTATCTAAACAGCTCTACTTTTTATTTACATGCTCTTTATTATCTTGCAAACCTATCCTATCACACCTACAAAGTACTTCTAGTTTCATACTTGTTCTAGGTAAAGCAAACGTCAAGCGTGCGTAGAGTTGTATCGGTGGTCGATAGAACTTGTGGGATTATTTATTCTACCTTTAGCTCCTCATTGGGTTCGACACTCTTACTTATCGAAAACGGTTGCAATGCCCTACACTTGTGGGCCATCAAGACTTTTTTCTGGCGCCGTTGTCGGGGAGTCATAGCGTGGGGGTGAATATTCTCGTGTGTGCTTGTTTGCTTTATCACTAAGTAATTTTCATTTGATGTTCTTAGTTGTTCTCTATCTTTAGTTATGGATATGGAACATGAAATACCAAAAAAATAGGTTTACTTGCTACTCATGGAGATGGGGAACCTCCCAAAACCCTCGATGCTCGTTATGTGAAAGAAATTATGTACTACTTTGATAATTCTGAGAAAACCCCATTCAATTTTGTTAACGGAGACAGGTTGGATCAACATGAATACTTTAGGGATTATCGCTTGACACAAAAAGGGAAACTATTATGGTATCAAATGAATATGTTGTGTTGGTATGCTCAGGATCTATGCTTGAGACATGATTATATTGTTGCTCTAGGATGAAGGCTCCACACCTTCCCTTTTCATGCAAATTTAATGATGATAAAACCTTGGCTTCTTATGCTAATGGTATGTATGATTACTATGATGTGGAACAAATAGAAGAATTCGTTGCTTTTATGGGTGCTTATGAGATTGAATCTATGTTTAAAGAGTTTGAAGATTTTGATGATTCAGTTTACAGACCTAAAATTTTTGCTATACTTAGATATTGCTATAAAAATTATGAATACAATTGCAATATTGATGCATTTATTGAGAAAGTCTCCGCTGTCCAAGAAGAGACTAATATTTTGCAGGAAGCTATGGAAGAAGAAATTGATGAAACTATGAGCTCATTGGATGAAAAAGATGATGAAGAGAGCGAAGAACAAAAGGAGGAAGAGTGGATTAGCTACCCGTGCCCACCTTCTAATGAGAGTAACTCTTCAACTCATACATTGTTTAATTCCCGTTCGTGCTTACCAAAGGATGATTGCTATGATCCCTTTTATTCGTTTGAAATATTCCTTTTTGATGATGCCTGCTATGCTTGTGGACAAGATGCCAATATGAATGATGCTTATGGAGATGAACTTGCTATAGTTCCTTATGTTAAACATGAAATTGTTGCTATTGCACCCACGCATGATAGTCCTATTATCTTTTTGAATTCTCCCAACTACACCATATCGGAGAAGTTTATGCTTAGTAAGGATTATATTGATGGGTTTCCTTTTACCATTGCACATGATGATTTTGGTAGATATAATATGCATGTGCTTGCTGCTCTTACTTGCAATTATTATGAGAGAGGAACTATATCTCCACCTCTCTATGTTTCCAATGTGATAGAATTGCAAGAAACTGCTTATACTATGCATTGGCCTTTACTATGTGTGCATGAATTGTTCTTTTATGACATGCCGATGCATAGGAAGAGAGTTAGACTTCGTTGTTGCATGATATATGTTACTTTGTGCTCACTATTAAATTACAAATCATTGTTAATTAAAATTGGCTTTGATATACCTTGGGATCCGGGTGGATTCATTACTTGAGCACTATATGCCTAGCTTAATGGCTTTAAAGAAAGCGCTGCCAGGGAGACAACCCGGAAGTTTTAGAGAGTCATTTATTCTGTTGAGTGCTTTATATAGTCTAGAAACAAAAAAATAAAGAGGGGAACCTAAAACTTTTTCAAAAAGGAAAGTGAAAGTGAGAGAGATAAGCATTGTTGAAGTGGGAGAGCTCGTTGAACTTTGTTCATCCTCACGGAAACTTTGTCAATCCTAATTACAGAAACTTTTCATCAAAAATAATTATCGCCTTGTACAATTCCATTGTATTATAAAAATAATGTGCTAAGGTTTTCCTTTAGGATGTTTACAATGCGTGTTGGTTTGTACGGTGCAGGACAGAAACTTTGGCTGTAGTGCGCGATTTTACATTTTTAACTGGAACGTCAAACGGTTCTGATTCCTTTTGCACTGTCTTGCTGTACAAATTTTTTATTGTTACTAATTTTGGTAGAATTTTTGGGGTACCAGAAGTATCGTGAATGTTCAGATTGCTACATACTGTTCTGTTTTTGACAGATTCTGTTTTTGATGCATAGTTTGCTTGTTTTGATGAATCTATCAATTTATATCAGTGGATTTAAGCCATGAAAAAGTTATATTACAGTATACACAATGCAAAAACGAAATATGAATTGGTTTGCAACAGTACTTAGAGTAGTGATTTGCTTTATTATACTAACGGACCTTACCGAGTTTTCTGTTGAAGTTTTAGGTGGATGAAGTGTCTAATCGAGGAGGTCTTGATATGAGGAAAAGGAAGAGAGGAAAGAGCTCAATCTTGGGGATGCCCAAGGCACCCCAAGTAAATATTCATGGAGAATCAAGTGTCTAAGCTTGGGGATGCCCCGGAAGGCATCCCCTCTTTCTTCAACAAGTATCGGTATGTTTTCGGATTCGTTTCGTTCATGCGATATGTGCAAGTCTTGGAGCGTCTTTTGCATTTAGTTTTCACTTTTCTTTTATGCACCATGCTGGTATGAGATAGTCCTTGGTTGATTTATAGAATGCTCATTGTGCTTCACTTAAATCTTTTGAGTATGGCTTTATAGAATGCTTCATGTGCTTCACTATATCATTTGAAGTTTGGATTGCCTGTTTCTCTTCACATAGGAAACCGCCATTTGTAGAATGCTCTTTTGCTTCACTTATATTTGTTAGAGCGTGGGCATATCTTTTGTATAAAGAATTAAACTCTCTTGCTTCACTTATATCCATTTAGAGAGATGACAGGAATTGGTCATTCACATGGTTAGTCATAAAATCCTACATAAAACTTGTAGATCACTGAATATGATATGTTTGATTCCATGCAATAGTTTTGAGACATAAAGATGGTGATATTAGATTCACGCTAGTGGGTGGTTGTGGATTGTAGAGACACTTGTGTTGAGGTTTGCAAGTCCCGTAGCATGCACGTATGGTAACCGTTGTGTGACAAATTTGAAGCATGGGATGTTTCTTTGATTGTCTTCCTTATGAGTGGTGGTCGGGGACGAGCGATGGTATTTTCCTACCAATCTATCCCCCTAGGGGCATGCGTAGTAGTACTTTGATTCAAGGGCTAATAAACTTTTGCAATAAGTATATGAGTTCTTTATGACTAATGTGAGTCCATGGATTATACGCACTTTTACCTTTCCATCATTGCTAGCCTCTTCGGTACCGTGCATTGCCCTTCTTCACCTCGAGAGTTGGTGCAAACTTCGCCGGTGCATCAAAACCCCGTGATATGATACGCTCTGTCACACATAAGCCTCCTTATATCTTCCTCAAAACAGCCACCATACCTACCTATTATGGAATTTCCATAGCCATTCCGAGATATATTGCCATGCAACTTCCATCAGCATCATATACATGACTTGAGCATTTATTGTCATATTGCTTTGCATGATCGTAAGATAGCTAGCGTGATGTTTTCATGGCTTGTCCCTTTTTTTATGTCATTGCTACGCTAGATCATTGCACATCCTGGTACACCACCGGAAGCATTCATATAGAGTCATATCTTTGTTCTAGTATCGAGTTGTAATATTGAGTTGTAAGTAAATAAAAGTGTGATGATCATCATTATAGAGCATTGCCCCATGAAAAAAAAGAAAAAAAAGGAAAGGCCAAAGAAGCCTAAATAAAAAAGGGGGCCAAAGAAGCCCACCGAAAAAAAGAAAAAAAAGAAAAAAAAAGAAAAGAAAAGGAGCAATGTTACTATCCTTTTCCCACACTTGTGCTTCAAAGTAGCAGCATGTTCTTCATATAGAGAGTCTCCTATATTGTCACTTTCATATACTAGTGGGAATTTTCATTATAGAACTTGGCTTGTATATTCCAACGATGGGCTTCCTCAAATGCCCTAGGTCTTCATGAGCAAGCAAGTTGGATGCACACCCACTTAGTTTTCAGTTTAAGCTTTCATACACTTATAGCTCTAGTGCATCCGTTGCATGGCAATCCCTACTCCTTGCATTGGCATCAATTGATGGGCATATCCATAGCCCGTTGATTAGCCGCGTTAATGTGAGACTTTCTCCCTTTTTGTCTTCTCCACATAACCTCCGTCATCATATTCTATTCCACCTATAGTGCTATATCCATGGCTTACACTCATGTATTGTATGAGGGTTGAAAAGGCTGAAGCGCGTTAAAAAGTATGAACCAATTGCTCGGCTTGTCATCGGGGTTGTGCATGATGGGGGCATTTTGTGTGACGAAAATGAAGCGTGGCCAAACTATATGATTTTGTAGGGATAAGCTTGCTTTGGCCATGTTGTTTTGAAAAGACATGATTGCTTTATTAGTACGCTCGAAGTATTATTGTTTTTTACGTCAAATGATAGACTATTGCTTTGAATCACTCGTGTCTTAATATTCATGCCATGATTAGACATATGATCAAGATTATGCTAGGTAGCATTCCACATCAAAAATTATCTTTTTATCATTTACCTACTCGAGGACGAGCAAGAATTAAGCTTGGGGATGCTAATACGTCTCCGTCGTATCTATAATTTTTTATTGTTCCATGCCAATATTATTCAACTTTCATATACTTTTGTCAACTTTTTATACTATTTTTGGGACTAACATATTGATCCAGTGCCCAGTGCCAGTTCTTGTTTGTTGCATGTTTTCTGTTTCGCAGAAACCCAATATCAAACGGAGTCCAAACAGGATAAAAACGGACGGAGAATTATTTTGGAATATTTGTGATTTTTGGGAAGTAAAATCAACGCGAGACGGTGCCCGAGGTGGCCACGAAATAGGGGCCCATGCCCACTCCAGGTAGGCGCGCCCCCACCCTCCTGGGCCCCTCGTAAGGCGGTTGACACCCTTCTTTGCCGCAAGAAAGCTAATTTTTGGAAAAAGATCTGGGCGAAGGTTTCAATCCAATCGGAGTTACGGATCTCTGGATATAAAAGAAACGATGCCAGGGCAGAATTCAGGAACGCAGAAACAGAGAGAGACAGAGAGATAGATCCAATCTCGGAGGGGCTCTCGCCCCTCCCACGCCATGGGAGCCAAGGACCAGAGGGGAAACCCTGATCCCATCTAGGGAGAAGTTCAAGGAAGAAGAAGAAGAAGGGGGGCTCTCTCCCCCTTGCTTCCGGTGGCGCCGGAACGCCGCCGGGGGCCATCATCATCACCGCGATCTACACCAACACCTCCGCCATCTTCACCAACATCTCCATCACCTTCCCCCATCTGTATTCAGCGGTCCACTCTCCCGCAACCTGCTGTACCCTCTACTTGAACATGGTGCTTTATGCTTCATATTATTATCCAATGATGTGTTGCCATCCTATGATGTCTGAGTAGATTTTCATTGTCCTATCGGTGTTTGATGAATTGCTATGATTGGTTTAATTTGCTTGTGGTTATGTTGTTGTCCTATTGTGCCCTCCGTGTCGCGCAAGCGTGAGGGATTCCTGCTGTAGGGTGTTGCAATACGTTCATGATTCATTTATAGTGGGTTGCTTGAGCGACAGAAGCATAAACCCGAGTAAGGGGGTTGTTGCGTATGGGATAAAGGGGACTTGATGCTTTAATGCTATGGTTGGGTTTTACCTTAATGATCTTTAGTAGTTGCGGATTCTTGCTAGAGTTCCAATCATAAGTGCATATGATCCAAGAAGAGAAAGTATGTTAGCTTATGCCTCTCCCACATAAAACTTTCTATCGGTCTAGTAAAGTAGTCAATTGCTTAGGGACAATTCCACAACTCCTACCACCACTTTTCCAAACTCGTTATATTTACTTTATTTCTTCTTTATCTAAACAGCCCCTACTTTTTATTTATGTGCTCTTTATTATCTTGCAAACCTATCTTATCACACCTACAAAGTACTTCTAGTTTCATACTTGTTCTAGGTAAAGCGAATGTCAAGCATGCGTAGAGTTGTATCGGTGGTCGATAGAACTTGAGGGAATATTTATTCTACCTTTAGCTCCTCGTTGGGTTCGACACTCTTACTTATCAAAAACTGTTGCGATCCCCTACACTTGTGGTTCATCAAGACCTTTTTCTGGCGCCGTTGCCGGGGAGTCATAGAGTGGGGTGAATATTCTCGTGTGTGCTTGTTTGCTTTATCACTAAGTAATTTTCATTTGTTGTTCTTAGTTGTTCTCTATCTTTAGTTATGGATATGGAACACGAAATACCAAAAAAATAGGTTTGCTTGCTACTCATGGAGATGTTGAACCTCCCAAAACCCTCGATGCTCGTTATGTGAAAGAAATTATGTACTACTTTGATAATCCTGAGAAAACCCCATTCAATTTTGTTACGGGAGACACGTTGGATCAACGTGAATACTTTAGGGATTATCGCTTGACACAAAAAGGGAAACTATTATCGGATCAAATTAATATGTTGTGTTGGTATGCTCGGGATCTATGCTTGAGACATGATTATACTTGTTGCTCTAGGATGAAGGCTCCACACCTTCCCTTTTCATGCAAATTTAATGATGATAAAACCTTGGCTTCTTATGCTAATGGTATATATGATTACTATGATGTGGAACAAATAGAAGAATTCGTTGCTTTTATGGGTGCTTATGAGATTGAATCTATGTTTAAAGAGTTTGAAGATTTTGATGATTCAGTTTACAGACCTGAAATTTTGCTATACTTAGATATTGCTATAAAAATTATGAATACAATTACAATATTAATGCATTTATTGAGAAAGTCTCCGCTGTCCAAGAAGAGACTAATATTTTGCAGGAAACTATGGAAGAAGAAATTGATGAAACTATGAGCTCATTGGATGAAAAGATGATGCGGAGAGCGAAGAACAAAAGGAGGAAGAGTGGATTAGCTACCCGTGCCCACCTTCTAATGAGAGTAACTCTTCAACTCATACATTGTTTAATTCCTCTTCGTGCTTACCGAAGGATGATTGCTATGATTGCTTTTATTCGTTTGAAATATTCCTTTTTGATGATGCTTGCTATTCTTGTGGCCAAGATGCCAATATGAATGATGCTTATGGAGATGAACTTGCTATATTTCCTTATGTTAAACATGAAATTGTTGCTATTGCACCCACGCATGATAGTCCTATTATCTTTTTGAAAGGTTACTGAGAGTAGGCCAATCATTGATGGTCACGTACAGCAACGCCTTTAGGTCAAATTCTTCCTGTCCGTGCTCATCCCACGCACGCACACCTGTTCCATTCCACAGCTGTAATAGTTCTTCAACTAATGGCCTTAGGTACACATCAATGTCGTTGCCGGGTTGCTTAGGGCCTTGGATGAGCACTGACATCATAATGAACTTCCTCTTCATGCACAACCAAGGAGGAAGGTTATACAAACGTAGAGTCACAGGCCAGGTGCTATGGTTGCTGCTATGCTCCCCAAAAGGATTAATGCCATTTGCGCTTAGAACAAACCATACGTTCCTTGGGTCACTTTCAAACTCCTCCCTGTACTTTCTCTCAATTTTTCTCCACTGCGACCCGTCAGTGGGTACTCTCAACTTTCTGTCTTTCTTACCGTCTTCTCCGTGCCACCGCATCGCCTTCGCATGCTCTTTATTTTGGAACAAACGTTTCAACCGTGGTATTATAGGAGCATACCACATCAACTTGGCAAGAATCTTCTTCCTGGGGCGCTCGCCCTCGACATCACCAGGGTCATCGTGACTGATCTTATAATGCAATGCACCGCATACCGGGCAAGCGTTCAAATTCTCGTACTCACCGCGGTAGAGGATGCAGCCATTAGGGCATGCATGTATCTTCTGCACCTCTAACCCTAGAGGGAAGATAGCCTTCTTTGCTTCATACGTAATCTCGGGCAATTCGTTGTCGTTTGGAAGCATATTCTTTATCATTACCAGCAACTTTCCAAATCCCTTCTCAGATACACCATTCTCTGCCTTCCATTGCAGCAATTCCAGTGTGGTGCCCAACTTTTTTTTGTCAGCTTCGCAATTCGGGTACAACAATTTCCTATGATCCTCTAACATGCGCTGCAACTTCTTCTTCTCCAAATCACTTGCGCAGTTTCTCTTTGCATCGGCAATGGACCGACCTAGATCATCAACGGGCTCATCTGATGCCTCTTCTTCAGCTTCTTCCCGCATTGCCGGCTCAACTTCTTTCCCCATTGTTGTATCATCGTATTCAGGGAACCCATGGCCAGGATAGTTGTCGTCGTCCTCTTCTTCTTCATTGTCTTCCATCATAACCCCTCTTTCTCCGTGCTTGGTCCAAACATTATAGTGGGGCATGAAACCGGACTCAAATAGGTGGACGTGAATGGTTCTTGACGTAGAGTAATTGTGACCATTCTTACAGCCAGCACATGGACAAGGCATAAAACCATCCGCCCACTTGTTTGCCTCAGTGGCAAGCAAAAAAGTATGCACGCCATTAATGACCTCGGGAGAGCATCGGTCATCATACATCCATTGTCGGCTCATCTTCATTACACAACACCGAATAGACCAAATTAATACAAGTTCATACATAAAGTTCATATACAACACTTAATTAAATGCACCATACAAATAACTCTCTAGCTAAAGAATTTAAATGCAACAACAAATGCGATCAAGATCACAACTAAGGTAACAATTGATCCAACAGCATAATGATACCAAGCCACACTATCAATGGCATATTTTCTAATCTTTCTAATCTTCAAGCACATTTTCTCCATCTTGATCTTGTGATCATCGACGACATCGGCAACATGCAACTCCAATTCCATCTTCTCCCCCTCAATTCTTTTCAATTTTTCTTTCAAATACTCGTTTTCTCTTTCAACTAAATTTAACCTCTCGACAATAGGGTCAGTTGGAATTTCCGGTTCACATACCTCCTAGATAAAAATATCTATGTCAACTTGATGGGAATAATTTGTCATAAACACGAAATGCAACAACTAGTTTTAAAAGATAATATACCACATCTGAATCATAACAAGGACGAGGGCCGACGGGGACGGATATCAAAACCATGGCAGTATGTATAACAAAAAACGTATGAGTAAGATAATTATACGAGTAACTATATATCCAAATCACACAAACATCAATTTGGTAATGTAAAACATTCATGAACAAGAGCCTCACCACAAGGTGGTGCCGGCGACGGGATGGTGCGGGCGATCGACGGTGGTTACGATGGAGATTTAGAAGGCACTAAGTAAACCACACCTACATATGCAAATTAAGTGTTATTTTTGACCTCAAATTGCATATAAATCAAATACTAGCACATATAATTCCTCCCAAATTACTAAACTCACAAATTAACCAATATACAAAGCAATGCAAGAGCTAATCTAGCAATGAGAGATGACAGGACAAAGTTGCTAACCTTTGTGATCATTTGAATGGATGGGGGCCTTCAAATCTTGACAAATTTTGGGAAAAATGTGTGATGAGCTCGAGGAAGAGAGGGGAAGAACAGAGGAGGAGAGGGGAAAGGGGAAGAACAGAGCGAGCTCAGGTGGACGAAGGGTTTATGTACGACGACCTTTAGTACCGGTTCGTGCCACGAACCGGTACTAAAGGTGCTGGAGGGGCCCCAGACTGACAACATCCTACCACCACTCTCTTTAGTACCGGTTCGTGGCACGAACCGGTGCTAATGGTTCGCCACGAACCGGTACTAATGAGCGCAGCCAGCTAGCCTTTGGAACCAGCACTAATGGACACATTAGTGCCGGCTGAAAATCAAACCGGCACTAATGTGCTTCACATTTGACCCTTTTTCTACTAGTGAAGGTTATTTCCAAATGCCTTCTTAATCGATTGAGGCAACTATTGGATGACATTATTTCTCTGGAGCAGAGTACATTTATTCCTGGGAGGATGATCACACACAATGCTCTTGTGGCCTTTGAATGCATCCATCATATTAAACACCAACTAGGAGTTTTTGTGCGTATAAGCTTGATTTGTCCAAAGCATATGACAGGGTTGATTGAGTGTTCTTGAAACAGGTGATGCAAAAGCTCGGTTTCTCTCGTAAGTGGGTGGACTGGATTATGTCTTGTGTCACATCTATGAGATATTCTGTCAAATTAAATGGAACCCTCTTATATTCATTTGCACCTTCGCATGGTCTTCGGCAAGGGGACCCTCTTTCTCCCTTTTTGTTCCTCTTGGTGGGTGATGGTCTTTCTGCTATTCTGAAACAAAACATGGTTGTCGGTGATACCACTCGTATCAAAATATGTGCAGAAGAGCTCCTGGTATTTCACACCTTTTGTTTGCAGACGATACTATGCTATTTTTTGAAGACTCGCGTACTCAAGCTGAAAAGGTTAAGCATGCTATGGATCTATATAGTACTGGCATCTCCAGCTGTTTGGTCCCCAAGGGCTTGAAATAATGTCGCTTGGGGGCTAACCGGTGATATATTCGGTAGGGGGGGCTCAAGTTCCTAGCCGACCCCCAAGTTCGCCCCCAGCCATGATTTCGGCCCAAGTTCGGTGCAAATTCAGCCCAAATTCGGCATAGTTCGGCACAAACTCAATAAAAAGTAATTTTTATCACATAGTTCATTACAGAAATGAATACAAATCAAATAGTTCAACCAAGCAAACTCATAATTCAAACAAAAATTAAAAACACATCGAACTAGGCATTGCCCTTGAGCCTCCATAGTTGCTCCACCAGATCGTGCTGCAGTTCTTGATGCACCTGTGGATCTCAGATCTCCTGATGCATACTGAGGAAGCATCCCATGATGCTGGTACCTGGTGATCAATAGTTGCAAGAGGACCCTGCCTGAAATATGGTTCAGTCTCAAACACTAGCTCTTTCTTCTCTCTCTCAATGATCATGTTGTGCAAGATGACACATGAGTTCATCACCTCCCACATTTGAGATTTTCACCAGGTCAGAGCGGGGTACCGGACAACAACAAATCGAGATTGGAGCACACCAAATGCCCGCTCGACATCCTTCCTGCAAGCCTCCTGACACTTGGCAAAGTAGGAGTTCTTGCCTCCTATCACAGGGTTTGAGATAGTCTTCACAAATGTGGACCATCTCGGATAGATGCCATCTGCAAGGTAGTATCCCTTGCTGTAGTGGAGCCCATTGACCGGAGGAGCATGACGTTCAACAAGCTTGGAAAAGACATTCAAGCACTACAGTACATTGATGTCATTATGAGTTCCTGGCATACCAAAGCAGGAGTGCCAAATCCAGAGGTCCTGTGTGGCCCCTGCCTCAAGTACCACACTACAAGCTCCTTTGGCGCCTTTGTACATCCCCTGCCAAGAAAATGGACAGTTTTTCCATGCCCAATGCATGCAGTCGATGCTTCCAAGCATCTTAGGAAATCACCTTGCTGCATTTTGTGCTAGGATCCAAGCAGTGTCTTCAGCATTGGGTGGTCGCAAGTATTGTCGATAGAGGCAAAGGTGTCCCGATGTTTCGATGAGATGGTGGCTATCGTTTCTGTGGGAGTCGACCTTCACGATCCGACTATGAACGTGCGAGACATCGCGCCTTAGCAATCGTTAAACCAACTTTCGAGGGGTTATTGACCACGCCGGAGCACGATCAACCTGACCACAAGGGTCTGTTTCGTGCGAGCAAACGAAGAACAAGAAAGAAACTGAGATTGCAATCTAGATATTGCGAATATAAGAGGAAAGCTTTATTAATGAAGGTGGGGCTCTGTGACGTCTTGGTCTGGTCACTGAACACAAACGAAGTACACGAAGTTGCAGCTATGGTGAACTTTTAATCTAAACAAAACCCAAAGTCTAAACGGTGCCCTAAGGACTGTATATATGGAGGAAGAGGGGGGAATTTCATGGCCCTTGGAGGAGGGGTCCGAAACCAACCCTATCTCTTGTTTCCCCACACATACGGACTCTAAAAATAGTGTATACTTATGTATTTCGAAATTACATGGGCCTAGCCCAATAATAAGGTGACGCAGCACCTAGAATAGCCTCTGGATGAAATTTATGAAGTGGCATCTTGTATATTTCGTCCAAGGCTTCATGCACTCATTATGGTGGCTTCGAAGTCCTGCAATCATCACTTGTAACTCCGTTCTTGTTCCCCTTGCGCATGCTATCATCTCCATGCTTGTTCTTGCTCCAATGTTCATCCTTCTCCAAGTTAGGCCCTTCATTTGTAAGCAAAACAAATGTATCCAATTTAGGCAGCATCATATTCTCATGAACATTAGAATCATTACCAAGAAACGGAAGTACCTGATAATTTAATTGGCGTGCGCGAGCTCTAGTAATTGGTCCAGTATATGTAGCAGTAGGGACTGTGGGTGTAACAATGGTATTGATGTCCTCATCATCCTCCCCTTCTTGAAATGAAGTCGTCCTCAACGGAAGCTCATCTTCCTCACCCAAATAAGGCTTCAAATATGCAATGTTAAAAGTGGGACTAACCCCACAATTTGCAGGCATCTCAAGTTTATATGCATTATCATTTATTTTCTCCAACACCTTAAAAGGACCATCAACACGTGGCATTAACTTTGCTTTGTGCAAATCAAGAAATCTATCCTTACGCGAATGTAACCAAACAAGATCTCCAGGTGCAAATACAACATGTTTTCTACCCTTATCTCCAGCAAGTTTATATTTAGCATTCATACACTCAATGTTTTCCTTAGTTAACTCATGCATTTTTAAAATCAATTCAGCATGTTGTTTAGCATCAAAATTAACCTTCTCCGAAGATGGAAGAGGCAACAAATCAATAGGTGCACGAGGTAGGAAACCATACACAATTTCAAAAGGGCACATCTTAGTAGTAGAATGCAATGAACGATTATAAGAAAATTCAATATGAGGCAAGCATTCTTCCCACATTTTCTTATTATTCTTCAAAACAGCCCTAAGCATAGTAGACAATGTTCTATTGACTACTTCAGTTTGTCCATCGGTTTGGGGGTGACAAGTAGTACTAAAAAGCAGTTTAGTCCCCAACTTAGCCCATAAATATCTCAGAAGTGTCTAAGAAATTTAGTATCACGATCTGAAACAATAGTATTGGGCACATCATGCAAGCGAATAATTTCATGAAAGAACAAATCAGCAACATTAACAGCATCATCGCTTTTATGAAATGGTATAAAGTGTGCCATTTTCGAGAATCTATCCACGACAACAAATATGCTTTCCCTCCCCTTCTTTGTACGAGGTAAACCTAAAACAAAGTCCATAGATATATCCTCCCAAGGAACACTGGGTACAGGCAAAGGCATATATAAACCATGAGGATTGAGTCGTGACTTAGCTTTTTGACATGTAGTGTAGCGAGCAATAAAACGCTCAACATCTCGTCTCATCTTTGGCCAAAAGAAATGTGTAGCAAGAATGTCCTCCGTCTTCTTCACGCCAAAGTGTCCCATTAATCCTCCTCCATGCGCCTCCTACAACAACAAAAGACGAATAGAGCTAGCTGGAATGCATAGCTTGTTAGCACGAAACACAAATCCATCATTAACGACGAACTTGTTCCATGTTCTCCCTTCTTTACAATTCTGCAATACATCTTTAAAATCAACATCATGCACCTATTGATCTTTCATGGACTCCAAACAAAATATTTTGAAATCAAGTTGTGAAAGCATAGTATAGCGACGAGACAATGCATCAGCAATAACATTTTCTTTACCCTTCTTGTGTTTAATGACATAAGGGAAAGTCTCAATGAATTCAACCCATTTAGCATGTCTACGATTCAGTTTAGCTTGACTTTTAATATGTTTCAAAGATTCATGATCAGAATGTATAACAAATTCTTTGGGCCATAAATAATGTTGCCATGTTTCTAAAGTCCAAACAAGAGCATATAATTCTTTATCATAAGTAGAATAATTCAGACTAGGCCCACTCAATTTTTCAGAAAAGTATGCAACAGGTTTTCCATCTTGTAATAACATACCTCCTAATTCAATTCCACTAGCATCACATTCAAGCTCAAAAGTCTTATTAAAATCAGGAAGTTGGAGTAAAGGAGTATGTGTCAACTTATCTTTCAATACTGTGAAGGCTACTTCATGTGCAGTACCCCAAACAAAAGGCACATCCTTCTTTGTAAGCTCATTGAGAGGTGCAGCAATGGTGCTAAAATCTCTCACAAAACGCCTATAGAATCCAGTGAGGCCAAGAAAACTCCTCACTTGTGTGACCGTTTTGGGCTGCGGCCAACTCTCAATAGCTTCAATCTTGGCTTTATCAACTTCAATTCCCTGTGGAGTAACAACATGGCCAAGAAAATACACTCGGTCGGTGCAAAAGGTGCACCTCCCAAGGTTACCAAACAAACGTGCATCACGTAGAGCAATAAAAACAACACGTAAATGTTCCAAATGTTCCTCCAAAGATCTGCTATAAATTAGTATATCATCAAAATAGACTACCACAAATCGTCCAATGAAAGCACGTAAAACTTCGTTCATTAATCTCATGAAAGTACTAGGTGCATTAGTTAACCCAAAAGGCATGACTAACCACTCATATAATCCAAACTTAGTTTTAAATGTTGTTTTCCATTCTCCCCCAATTTCATACGAATTTGATGGTATCCACTACGCAAATCAACTTTGGAGAATATTGTAGAACCACTCAATTCATCAAGCATATCATCTAGCCTAGGAATAGGATGATGATAGCGAATAGTAATATTATTAATGCCTCTACAATCAACACACATACGCGATGTACCATCCTTTTTCGGCACTAGAATAACAGGAACAACACAAGGACTAAGGGATTCGCGTATATAACCTTTGTCGAGAAGCTCCTGTACTTGACGCATAATCTCCTTTATCTCCTCTGGATTTGTACGATATGGCGCACGGTTTGGCAATGAAGCACCGGGAATTAAGTCAATCTGACGCTCAATCCCTCGAATAGGAGGTAATCCCGGTGGCACGTCTTGTGGAAAGACGTCATCGAACTCCTGCAAAATGTTAGTGACAGCAGGAGGCAAAGAGGAAGGCACGTCCTTGAATGAAAATAATGCTTCTTGCAAACAAAAGCATAGCAAACAGATTTGTTGAAATCTAGCTCATCAATATCAGAATTGGTGGCAAATAAACATGCACTTTTCAATTTATTTTCAGAAGCAACACTAGATGGTTTATTATTAGGCTTCATTTGTTGCTCAAAATCTTTTGCAATAATCTGATTTTCACTCTTATTTTTCTCCTATTTTTCTTTATTAGCTCTATTAATATCATCCTTCAAAATGGAATCATGAGTCATAGGAAGCAAAGTAATATTTTTATCCTTATGAACAAGAGTATACTGATTGTTTCTACCATGGTGTACAGATTTTTTATCAAATTGCCATGGTCGACCAAGTAACAAGGAACATTCTTGCATAGGTACCACATCACAATCAACATAATCAGCGTATGTAGAGATATTAAAATGCACAAGAACAGTACGTGTTACCTTAACCTTGCCGATGTTGTTGAACCATTGGATGTAGTAAGGATGTGGATGTGGTCTGGTGGTGAGAGATAGCTTCTCCACCATCTCCATGCTAGCCAAGTTGTTGCAGCTCCCTCCATCTATGATGACGTGCACAGAATGTTCCTTCACAACTCCCTTCATCTGGAACAAATTATGCCTCTGATTTTGCTCAGCTTGTGTGACCTGCACACTCAAAACACGTTGAGTAACTAAACATTCATACCTGTCAGCGTCTTCAGGAGCCATGTATTGTGTCTCATGATCAGAATCATCTCCACCATGTTCTTCACGTGTAATAAGAGGCAAAGTCTCCTCATCATAGTCATTAGCGGACTCATACCCACCATCCTCAGTAGCAATCATCACACGCTGAGATTTGCATTCTCTCGCATAATGACCTCTTCCCTTACGACGACGACAAATAATATCACTTGTGTGCCCAGTTGATGCCATGAAAGAAGAAGAGCTCTGTGCAGGCCCGGTAGGTGCGCTCTTGGAAGATAGTGGTGGTTGTGCCTGCTTTCTTGTATCACGGCTGGAGGTGGCAGCTGATGGAGGTGTTGGTGCAGTGGAAGTAGAAGATGCACGCGGTGTCCATGATGAAGGTCGACCTGCAGAAAAGTTAGTTCGCGCCAAAGCTTGTCGATCCTGCACTTCACGTTCAACTTTACAAGCAAGATGGAATAAACGAGTGATATTGGTATACTCCTTATACTCTAGAATGGTCTGAATCTCTCTATTTAATCCACCCATAAAACTTGCAAGCATAGCTTCATTCTCCTCAACAATACCAGATCTAATCATGCCAGTTTATAATTCCTGATAATATTCTTCTACAGATTTTTTTCCTTGTCTTAAACGCTGCAATTTTTGAAGCAATTCACGTTGATAATATGGTGGAACCCAACGAGTACGCATAGCAGTTTTCAAAGCAGCCCAACTAGCTGGAATAGGATATAATTTGCAATGTTCAGACCACCATACACATGCAAAACTAGTGAAAGCACAAACAGCAGCAGCAACCCGTCTGTCCTCGGGATATTGTAAACATGTAAAACGTTGTTCAGTTTCTAACTCCCAAGTAAGATATACATCAGGAATGTATCTACCCTCAAACAGTGGAATATTCAATTTCAGTTTAGGAACATGGTCAGGATCTCGTACCTGAGGTGGTGGTGGTGCAGGCCTACCATTGCGAATATATACCTGAGGTCGACCTGCTGGTGGTGGTGTTGGTGGTTGCACGTAGTTCTGATTTTGATCTACCTCATCCTTGTAATAGTCCTCCACCTCTGCAATAGCAGCACGAGTTACAGAAGCACCAACAGCAGTAGGATCGGCACCAGAATTTTGTCCTAGCTCAATAGGAACACGCTGTGCTTGCCCTACTGTATCGCGGCGTAGAGCTGGTTGTGGGAGACGTTTGAGTAATTCATCAAACTTGGCGTCCAACTTGGTGTCAATTGACTTCTCAATGTCATCCATCTTCTCCATTGCCTCTCCAAAGCTGACCATCACATCTTCCACCTGTTGACCCAACATTTGATGAAACTTATCATGAAGCTCCTTGTTCGTCATGTTCTCCCAGTTAATCTCGTCGGCTTGTGTTCCTGCCATAGTTAGCAGCAATAGAAACAGATAAGAATATGATCCTATAGACTACTGGAATATGGTGGTGGTGGGGTGTCACAAATCCGTCAAGCGAATCTCAAATTCTTACCAGTTCTTACCCAGCAGCAGGTGGTGATCGGCAATCATTGTAGTCAAAACTCTCAAAGCTTGGATAGAGAGATTATTAAGAAGAGTCAAACGCACGACGTAGATGTATGTGGGGCTGGGAAGGCTTATAATATGGTAGCAAAAAGGATCAGCAATAATCAATTCAGAGATGCAAAGTCGAATAAACGCTCAATGACGGTACTGTGCTGGTCCTAGGCTAGACCGTGCTAGAGGCGCGAGCCTAGAACACTAACAAAATTATGGCGTTGCACGTAAACAAGGGAGGAGCACACTCTAATTTCTTTTTCCTTTTTTTTCACCTTTTTCACTTTTTTCCTCTCTTTTTTTTTTGCTCCGCAACAATTTTTTTCGAAAAAGTCTAGAAATGGTCTAAAAACTGCCTAGCCAGAATTTTCCAGACTTAGTTTTTTTTAACTGGAACTATTTCTTCTTGTACAGGTGCCACTTATGTTGGGAAGTCCGACTTGGTCACGACTCGGAGTATGGCATGATCTGGAAATCGAAAACAAACCAACAAATACTGGACTCGCACTAGGACTGGTGGCGGAGATGAATCTGCTGGAACTCGGACTGGTGGCGGATATATGTTGCAGGTGGACTCGGATTGGCGTGATGGCGGCGGATATGTGGTGGCATATATGGACTTGGATTGGTGGTGAATATGTGGTGGTGGTATATGGCAGCGGCGATGAAGTTGGTGCGGTGGTGGTATATGGCAGGAGCAATGATGATGATGCGGTGGTGATATATGGCTGCGGCGACGTGACAACCTGTGAATAGAACTCAAAACTCTAAAGGACTAGACGCTAAGACTAGCAACTTGACACGACGATGCAACCGCAAATTCAACAAAGCAAATAAATAAAAGATTATGCAAAGGCTCAGATTGGTTCGGATAGGATGAACTAACCCTAATTTTTTTGGCTTTTTCATGGAATATAGGGATGAAGAAACAGACTCGGTCTAAACTACGAAAAACTGTAAAATCTCACCGAGCAACCTGAAAATCTGATACCACTTGATAGAGGCAAAGGTGTCCCGATGTTTCGATGAGATGGTGGCTATCGTTTCTGTGGGAGTCGACCTTGACGATCCGACTACGAACGTGCGATACATCGCGCCTTAGCAATCGCTAAACCAACTTCCGAGGAGTTATTGACCACGCCGGAGCACGATCAATTTGACCACGAGGGTCTGTTTCCTGCGAGCAAACGAAGAACAAGCAAGAAATTGAGATTGCAATCTGGATATTGTGAATATAAGAGGAAAGCTTTATTAATGAAGGTGGGGTTCTGTGACGTCTTGGTCTGATCGTTGAACACAAACGAAGTACGCGAAGTTGCAGCTATGGCGAACTTTTAATCTAAACAAAACCCAAAGTCTAAACGGTGCCCTAAGGGCTGTATATATGGAGGAAGAGGGGGGAATTTCGTGGCCCTTGTAGGAGGGGTCCGAAACCAACCCTATCTCTTGTTTCCCCACACATACGGACTCTAAAAATAGCCTATACTTATGTATTTAGAAATTACATGGGCCTGGCCCAATAATAAGGTGACGCGGCACCTAGAATAGCCTCTGGACGAAATTTATGAGGTGGCATCTTGTATATTTCGTCCAAGGCTTCATGCACTCATTATGGTAGCTTCAAAGTCCTGAAATCATCACGTGTAACTCCGTTCTTGTTCCCCTTGCGCATGCTATCATCTCCATTCTTGTTCTTGCTCCAATGTTCATCCTTCTCCAAGCTAGACCCTTAATTTGTAAGCAAAACAAATGTATCCAATTTAGGCAGCATCATATTCTCATGAAAATTAGAATCATTACCAAGAAACAAAAGTACCTGATAATTTAATTGGCGTGCGCGAGCTCTAGTAATTGGTCCGGTATATGTAGCAGCAGGGACGGTGGGTGTAACAATGGTATTGATTTCCTCATCAATTATGGTCCAAACACTACCACCATTGCCCTGTAGAACTTGTACAAACACTCAATGGTGGTGGACTCGGCCATGCGTCCATGGTCTTCATGTATATCACAGGGATCTCAATGCAAGCATCCTCATAGTTGTCGTTCACTTCCAGAGTGAGGAGAATCCAATTGTGCTGGTGTAATCATTCTTGCACATGAAATAGCTGTCGAACTCCCGGATGGCATTCACAATCTTGAGGAAGAGCTTCCGGCTCATCCGATAACGGCACTGAAACACTTTCTCACCGTGCAGTGGAGCGTCGGCGAAGTAGTCGGCATAGAGCAGGCAGTAGCCCTCCATTCGATGCCTCTGCTTGCCCTTGCGACAGCCCGAAGCCGAGCCACCTTGCCCCAGCTTTGCATTGTTGGCAAACAGGCCGGCCAGAGCGGCGAGGATCATGAGGTGCTCTTCATCGTCGGTGTCGGCCTCGGCTTCCTCCTCCTCCATCAGAGCCGCAAACGCCTCCTTGTTGTCGGAGTCCATTATCGAATAGGCAAAATGTCAAACACCTAGCGGGCGTCGTGGGTGGGCAGCCGCCGGTATCCCTGCCTGCGTGGTCAGAGCCCCGGGAAGTTCGCCCATGAGCGGGATGGAGGCTGTCGCGGCGAAACCCTCTCTTTCCAGCGGGGAAATGACCTTTCTAGCGGTGGAGCAGCGGCTGTGAGAAGGTGAGCGGCGCCGGGATCAGCATGGCGACGAAAGGGGAAGTGGCGTCCTGTGGCGCGCGGGTCGAATCTGGGCGGGGAAAAGGTGTTTCTCGCCTGACAGTGGTGGCCCATGCGCCACTTTCCTTCCGCCAGAGCCCCCAAGTGCCCCCAATGCGTTGGATTCGGCCTGGGATCGCCGGGCCAAAAAAGGGCCAAACCGGCAGAATTCTGCGTCCTGGGGGGGGGGTGACTGGGTTTTTTTTGGGCGTCGACGAAAAAATGGCTTCTTGGGGGGCCTATTGGGGGTGCAGTTGGAGATGCTCTAATGCTACAGGACAGAGTTTGGACTTTAATAAATGCTCCATTCTCTTTTCGTGCTCCTGTTCAAGAGGAAGTTAGAGAGGTTCTCAATGTCTCTGGTTCTATTTTTGAAGAAAAGTATTTGGGTCTGCCAACTCCTGATAGCCGCATGTCTAAAGGACGATTCCAAAATTTGTAAATGAGTCTCACAATACGTCTTACTCAGTGGGGAGACAGGTTCCTCACTAGCCTGGTCGAGAGACACTCATCAAATCCGTAGTGCAAGCATTACCCACTTACATTATGGGCGTGTTTAAACTACCCTTTTCTGTATGTGATGAGCTCACTGGGATGGTAAGGGGCCTCCATTGGGGATCCTCAAATGGTAAACAGAAAGTTCATTGGCGTACTTGGGATGATTTGTTACAGCCAAAGAATAAAGGCGATGCTAGACTCTGGGATTTTCATCTGTTCAATCAAGTGTTAGTAGCTCGTCAGGCCTGGCGGTTAATAACTAGACCAGAGCACAAGTTCTGAAAGCGAGGTACTATCCAGAAGGAAGCTAGAGGACACTTTTTTTCTGGGAACGCCTCGTCATCTTGGCAGGCTATTTCTTATGGGCTGGAGCTTTTGAAAAAGGGTTTGGTCTGGAGAGTTGGGAATGGCAGGAGCATCCGAGTCTGGCGTGATAATTAGGGAGCTCCTATTCGCCGCTCGTCGCGGCAAACAGGTGCGGTTTCGCACAGGGCGGGGCGCTGTAGCATAAAAAATGCAGTTGCTGCGGGAATTCAACCAATCGAGCTAGCAGTCGTTACTGATTCTATAGTAGCGCCAAGCTTAAAGAACAAGCCCGCAGTGCAGATCCAAATTATATCTTGAATTTCGAAAGCATTTTTGATCGAAAAAAGGAAGGAATCTATGAAACACAAACAAATTGCTAATTTGCGAATAAAATTTCAAAAGTGAGATATTCGAAAATCAAGAACTTTTTTTGAAACTTGAACATTTTTTAAATTCAAGATAGAATTTGAAAACACGAACATATTTTGAAAAATGAAAACATGAACATTTTTTGAATTTTGTGAACAAAAGTCTGAAACTAAACGATTTTGAAAATCCTGAAAAAATGAAAACATGCACATTTTTTTAATTTGGGAACATTTTTTGGAAACGGGGTCATGATTTGAACTGCCCGAACATTTTTTGAAATTTGTGAACCAAAATTTGAAACTAGACAATTCCAAAACTCCTGAAAGAATGAAAGCATGCACTTTTTGAATTTTGCGAACAATTTTTGAAAAAGGGAACATGTTTTGAACCCCCCAAACATTTTTTGAATTTGTGAACAAAAATTTGAACCTAAACAATTTCAAAACTGCTGAAAGAATGAAAATGTGGACATTTTTGAATTTTGCGAACAAATTCTCAAAATGGGAACATGTTTTGAACTGCACAAACATATTTTGAAATTAGTGAGCAAAAAATTGAAACTGAACAATTTTGAAACTAAAAAATGTGCACATTTTTTTGGTTTTTTTTGAATAATTTTATAAAATGGTTACATTTTTTAAAATCCTGAGCATTTTCTAAGTCGTGCTCAAAATTTCAAACACCTTTTGATTGGCAAGAAAATTTTGAAACATGAATATGTTTTGAATTTTTGAACAAATTTAGAAAACGAGAGCATATTTCTTAAACCAAACTTTTTTTAGTTTGTGATTGTTTTAAAAAGACAGACACTTTTTGAAAATAAGCGAATAATTTTTGAAATTCAAAACTTTTATGAAATTTCCGAACAAAAAATTGAAAGCAGGAACATTTTATGAAAAAATGAATAAATTCTGAAAATTTCAATATATTTTTCTGAAACATTCGTTGAAAATAGAAAAAAAATCAAAAAAGAGCGAGAAGAAAGATAAAAAGACAGAAAAAGGAAAAGGAAAGAAAAATAAAAAATTAAACCTAAAAATATATATAAAAAGAAAAAACTGGAACAAAACCGGCTAGGCACATTCATAGAAGGTTCCCAAAACCGGTATAGTTGGAACGCTTAACAGGCCGGCCCACGCGCGACCGCTCGGTTTATGAAAAAATGAATAAATTCTGAAAATTTCAATATATTTTTTCTGAAACATTACTTGAAAATAGAAAAAAAATCAAAAAAGAGCAAGAAGAAAGATAAAAAGACAGAAAAAAGAAAAAGGAAAGAAAAATAAAAAGAAATATAAAAAGAAAAAATCGGAACAAAACTGGGTAGGCACATTCATAGAAGGTTTCCAAAACCGGTATATTTGGAACACTTAACAGGCCGGCCCACGCGCGACCGCTCGGTCGATAGCCCTGTGCGGTACCCCGACTGTTGCTGCAGCGAGCGGCAAATAGGATTTTCCTGATAATTGAATACCCCGTCCTTTCTCGTTCAAACCTACCCGTTCTTTAGCCAAGAATCAGTCAAACTAGCGACAATTAAATTCCACGCGTCTTAGGCTGGTTGTAATGGGGAGGATCATATACTAGTATCATGCATATGATAGTAGTACATGATACTACCACCTTAATGCATAGTATCATATTTTAGTATCATATAGTATTTTATTTATTGTCATGCATGACACAAAGTATCATAACATTTATTATGATACGGTTTCATGATATGATACTTCATTCTCTCTTTCTTCATTTAATGCTATAACACCTCATTAAAATTGCCTAGTTGTCATGCATGATACTAGATATGATACTATCATTACGACCAGCTTTATGGCGTGTTGATTCATCCAGCATTGTGCTCCACTAATTGCAATCATCAGTCAAGCAGTCACTTTCAATCCAGAAGGCTCTGCGAGTCTTTAGTCAAGTTCAAACACCTTCCCCAAACTTGACACCACCCAGCTGCTAGCGCTCGCTGTTTACCCCGCTATCTTTCATCATAGACTCGCAGTACCACCTGGTGGTGAAGTCAAGGAGGTTCACATAACAATGGATATCCTCGTCTCTGCAATCGTAGGTGACCTCGTCAGCAGGACGGCGTCGTTCGTGGTCGACAAGTACTTCCGGCAGCAGCATGGCATCGACATGATTCTCCAGAGGCTGCAGCGAGTCGTTCAGAGAATCGACACCGTCGTCGAGGAGGCCGAGGGACGGCGCATCACCAACCAGGGGATGCTCCGTCAGCTGAAGACGCTGAGGCAAGGAATGTACAGAGGCCGCTACATTCTTGACGCCCTGAGATTCCAAGCCGCCCTTGAAGACGAGGAGGAGGTGAGCCAATCACTGACTGCTGCCCTGCTGTCTGATGAATCCAGTAGTCTGGCCAAACGGCTTCGTTTCTCCGGTGGTGCCGGTGGCGGTGGTAGCAGCAGCAACAGTGATGCAGAAGCACTGTTAATGTCTGGTGCAAGCAACAAGATGCAAGAAGAGCTGCAACGGGTGGTTTCTTCTCTTGAAGACACCATGGATGCAGGTATGAAGGAGTTCCTTCTCTTCTTGGAGTCGTATCCTCGGGTACTCCGCCAACCACACGCGGCATATTTGCTCTTGGAGAACTGCATGTTTGGTCGCCAAACTGAACGTGAACAGGTCCTGGATTTCTTGCTCCATCCTGCTGCTGCTCCGATCTTGGCTGTACTTCCGATCGTCGGTCCACTAAGAGGAGGGAAAACCACTCTTGTTGAGCATGTCTGCAGGGATGAAAATGTGCGCAGTCGCTTCTCGACGATCCTCTTCTTTCCAGAAGGCAGCTGCCTTGAGGACGAAGGAGTGGTCGACCTTAGAGGGAACGGCAACTTCAGAGTCAGACGTCGGAATCACGCCACTCAATCTCACAACAGGCTTCTGATCATTGTCGAAACCGCCAAGGATATCAACGAGGGAGCATGGAGAAGTCTGAAATCGTGCCTCGCCCACATGGCACCTTGCGGTGGGAGTAAGATCATAGTCACCGGTCGGTCAGACAGAATAGTGGACCTGGGAACGACGGAAGCGCTTTCACTGGGCCGTGTCCCTCGAGAAGCCTATTGGTATTTCTTCAAGTCGCTCGTGTTCGGAAGCGCGGACCCTGACAAGCACCCAAGCATGGTGGCGATGGCCATGGAGATCGCTTCAGAGCATAGGCAGTGTTTGATGGGCGGGCACATAGTTGCCGGGTTACTGCGAGATAACTTCAGTCCCAGATTCTGGCGCGCAATCCTTGGGTCCATGAGAGCTTATAGAAAGGCACATCTTGTGTGCGAAGATGGACATCGGTATCATTGGAGGTTGGGAAGAAGCTGCGGATATTTCTTGATTTGCAGCCATCGCCAGTCAGATTCAAGTGAGCAAGTCCCCAAGATCAGTGTGCAGGAAATCATCTCGAGACGTGGTGGTACATTTCCGAGTGGGAAATTTGAGGCTCTCGCATGGAGTTCTTGCATACCGCCCTACTACAATTACACGGTAAGCTGTGTCATGCCAGCACCACAGCCTACGGCAGGAAGGAAGAAGCGTGTGGTTAAGGAGGAAGGACGCTCGGTTTGAGCTTGTGAGCCTGTGACCGCAGTCTTGCGAATTTATCAAATGTTACCACATTACAGTATATACTGTCTTAGAGTAGTACGTGTTGCCAACTTAGTCAACATAGATGGCCATCAACATCTAGGTGTGGAGTCCTGTCCTAGACTCCTAGTAGTATAATTGCTTTCATGTGGACTATTTGAGTACGGTGTGTTTGGCCAAGTATAAGTAAAGGAATTATATAAAAAAAAGTTATAAGTCAAGGAAATGTTTGCGCTGCCGGTTGTTTTTCTACATCGACAACAATACAAGTTGTATTAGAAATTTGAGTATGTATTCTGTTGATTGATGTGGATACTACTCCCTCCGTCCCATAATATAAGAACGTTTTTGACACTTCTTATATTAGTGTCAAAAACGTTCTTATATTATGGGACAGAGGGAGTAGATCCCAGGCTCCACCCTTTTTTCGCAATGACTAAACAATATGTAGAACGTCAAAAATATCTGCAAAGACATATACATATATATGTATATAGATTTGAAGTATATAGTACAAAATCATTAAAATATATTTTCAGTTTTTTAGTGAAGGCCATCATGGCTAAAAATATCTTTTCAGTTATGTCCACACAAAGAAGACAAATATATGAATGACAAATAGATTGACTATTTGATATGGATATTCAAATTTGCCATTTTGTCTAGCTTACAAATTAATGTATGCATTCTTTAAAAATTGTAAAAATGGAAATTCAAATTTGCCTTTTTGTGTAGTTTACAAATTAATGGACACACACACACACACACTTGTGGGCCGCCGTGTAAGACAATAAGTTTTGGGGGAACCAGCACAACCCTCTAGGGGTGGCTTATCTCATTATATATAATGGATGTGTTACAATACGTACAATATACGTACATAAGTACAGAAGCTATACATAGTCTAACACCCTCCCTCAATCTTAGCCACTTTCTAAAGAACTGAGAAGGGTAAGATTGCGCCTACAAGCCTCAAACTGTGGTAGAGGTAAAGGCTTAGTGAAGATATCTGCAAGTTGATCCTTAGATGAGATAAACTTGATCTGGAGTTGCTTCTGTGATACACGTTCCCGTACAAAGTGATAGTCAACTTCAATGTGTTTCGTTCGGGCATGAAATACTGGATTTGCAGAAAGGTATGTAGCACCGATGTTATCACACCAAAGAATAGGAGGCTGTGGTTGAGACAAACCCAACTCCCGAAGCAAAGACTGCACCCAAATAATCTCTGCAGTAGCATTAGCCACAGCCTTGTACTCAGCTTCAGTACTGCTACGTGACACAGTAGCCTGTTTCCGGGCACTCCAGGCGATCAAATTAGGGCCAAAGAATACTGCATAACCCCCCGTGGATCGCCTGTCATCTGGGCTACCAACCCAATCTGCATCAGAGAAGGCCGAAAGGACCCGAGAGGAAGTCGGCCGAATATGCATACCAAATGTCAGGGTGAACTGAACATAACGAAGAATGCGTTTAACAGCAGCCCAATGAGTATCTCTGGGAGCCTGAAGATACTGACAAACCCTGTTAACAGCATAAGAGATATCTGGTCTCGTGATCGTCAAGTACTGAAGTCTACCAACAATGCTCCTGTACTCTGTGGCATCCGCAGGAGACAAAAGCTCACCATCAACAGCTGTTATCTTGTCAGTAGACGACATGGGTGTGGTGGTCGGTTTGCACTTCAGCATGCCCGCTCTTTGTAACAACTCCAAGGAGTACTTCTTCTGCGTAAGGACAAGACCAGTAGCACGAGAAGTGACCTCAACTCCAAGAAAGTAGTGAAGCTTCCCAAGATCTTTGACCGCAAAATCAGCACCAAGAGAGCAGACAAGAGCATCAGCAGCATACTGAGAAGAGCTGACAAGGATAATATCATCGACATATACCAAAAGATACATAGTGACTTCTGGCTTCTGTAGAAGAAATAATGAAGTGTCAGCAGTGGACGGCACAAACCCATGAGCACGAAGGGCAGAGGCAAGGCGGGCATGCCAGGCACGAGGAGCTTGCTTCAAACCATATAGTGCTTTGGAGAGACGACAGATATAGTCAGGACGATCAGGATCAGAGAAACCAGGCGGCTGTTTCATATAAACCTCTTCCTCCAAAAATCCATGTAGAAAAGCATTCTGCACATCAAGTTGACGAAGTGACCAACCACGAGAAACAGCAATGGAGAGAAGAAGCCGAATAGTGGTAGGCTTGACGACAGGACTGAAGGTGTCCTCATAGTCAAGACCATGGCGCTGCCGAAAACCGCGAGCAACAAGTCGCGCTTTGTAACGCTCAATAGATCCATCCGAATGCTTCTTCACTTTGAATACCCATTTTGAGTCAATAACATTTACCCGTGGTGGTGGAGGAACGAGAGTCCATGTCTTGTTACGAAGGAGAGCATGAAACTCCTGCTCCATAGCCTCTCGCCAATGTGGAATGCGCAGGGCAACCTGATATGAGCGAGGCTCAGAAGATGGATCCGCAACAACAGCAGCCAAACAAGCAGCCAACCAAGCAACCGTATCATCCTTACGTTCCTTAGGTTTGAAAATGCCACTGCGACTGCGTGTATGTGGTCGGGACACAGGAACCACCGAGGTCGACGGAGCAGCCTGCAACGGGCTGGAGGACGGTGACGTTGACGAGTCAGCCGGTGACGAGGAGCCAGACACAATAGCCTCGGGCTCGGTCGGCGAAGAAGGCCGGCCCACCGGCGAAACCGGCAGAGCAGACGAAGCAGCTGGCGACGCCGGCGTCACAAACCGGGCCGATGGCGAGCCCGACATAGTGGGCCGTGGCGCGGCCGGTGTCGCGGGCCGATCCACGGATGAAGGCGACGTAAGGACGGCGTCGCGGACCCGAGCTGCAGGCGAAGATGGCGTGACGGGCCGAGCCGCGGGCGAAGACGGCGTGACAGGCCGAGCCGCTGAAGACTCAGCGGCCGCTAGCGAAGAGGGCCGAGCTGCTGGAGACTCGGCGGTCGCTGGCGTAGCGGACCGAGCAGTGGAGATGCTCGGCGCGACGGGCTCTTCGGGTGACCATGCATGGGCACGCAAATCGATGCCATGCAACATAGGGCGATCGACGTGCCCATCAGAAGCCGGCGATGATGATGGTGTATCCTCCAACAGCTCCAAATGAGCCCCACGTCCGGTTCCTGCACCATGGTTAGGTAACAGCAAAGGAGAGTATGCAACATCATCAAATTGGTCAGAAGCAACAGAGGATGAATGCAGAGATGGTGGTTCGACAGTGGACACAGGAAGTTTGGCAAAGGGAAAAACATGCTCATCAAACACGACGTCCCGAGATATATAGACACGATTAGTGGGAACATGAAGACATTTGTAACCTTTATGAAGAGAGCTATAGCCAAGAAAAACACACTTCTTAGAACGAAACTCAAGCTTGCGCTTATTATATGGACGAAGATGCGGCCAGCAAGCACACCAAAATACCTTGAAAAAGGTATAATCAGGTTGTTCATTAAGGAGAACCTCAATGGGAGTCTTCATGTTTAAAACACGAGTGGGAGTACGGTTGATGAGAAAGCATGCAGTGGTGAAAGCATCACTCCAAAACCGAAACGGAACAGATGCATGGGCCAAAAGAGTAAGACCAGCTTCAACAATATGACGATGCTTACGTTCGACTGAACCATTCTGCTGATGTGTATGTGGACATGCTAAACGATGAGCTATCCCAAGCGACTGAAAGAAGGAGTTGAGGTTGCGATACTCGCCCCCCCCCCCCAGTCCGACTGGACATGAACAATTTTGTGCTTGAGAAGACGTTCAACATGTTTTTGAAACTGAACAAAAATATCAAACACATCAGATTTGCGTTTAATAAGGTAAAGCTAGGTAAAGCGACTATAAGCATCAACGAAACTGATATAGTAATTATGACCACTGACAGAAGTCTGAGCAGGACCCCATACATCTGAAAACACAAGTTCTAAAGGATGTTTCACCTCACGACTGGACTCCGAAAAAGGAAGTTGATGACTCTTCCCCTGCTGACAAGCATCACACACTACTACATCTTTATTACTAGACAAACTAGGAAGCTCATGACGACGCAAAATATGACGGACAATAGGTGTGGCCGGGTGACCAAGACGAGCATGCCACTGTGACGGAGAGACCCGAACTCCACTGAAAACACGGGCGACGCCAGGATGCTCCAGACGGTAGAGGCCCTGGCACAACCGCCCACTAAGAAGAATGTCCCTCGTGCCCCGATCCTTAATAAAAAGATCAAAAGGGTGAAATTCATAAAGCACATTATTATCACGTGTGAGTTTAGGAACTGAAAGAAGATGACGGGTCACAGATGGAACTCGAAGAACATTGCGAAGCTGAAGATTCCTATTGGCATGTCTAGTGAGAAGAGATGCTTGACCAATATGAGAGATGTGCATACCTGCTCCATTGGCGGTGTGGATCTTGTCGGAGCCATGATAGGGTTCATGAGTGTGAAGCTTCCCCATCTCGCTGGTCAGATGCTCTGTCGCCCCAGAGTCCATGTACCAGTGTGGATCGATGGAGTAGGACTGAGTGTGTCCCTGTTGCTTCTGCGGCGCGGGACGATCAGCCATGGCGACCTGACGGGCATTGTTGCGTGTATCTTTACCGTCATTGCCAAGACCAAGGAAGCTTTGCTGGAAGCGCTTATGACACTTGGAGGCCCAGTGCCCATCGCGGCCAAAAGCTGGCACACACGTGGACCGCCAGCCCCCGGTAGAGTCGCAGTAGGTGGGGGGGCCGAGGCGGGCGACGGAGGCAGCCCCAAGGGAGATCGGGGTGATGAAGAAGAGCGGCCACCCTTGGTGGCGGCGTTGGCCGAGAGGGAGCCAGTGCCCCTGGAGCGGCGTGTCTCGACCCGTTGCTCAGTGAGAAGGAGCCGAGAGAAAACCTCGTGTGCCAGCATGGGTGTCGAGTTGCCCCGCTCGTTGATGATCTCGACTAAGGCATCATATTCCTCATCAAGACTATTGACAATAAACGAGTTGAACTCGGAGTCGGTGAGGGGCTGTCCAATGGAGGCCAATGTGTCGGCGAGGCCCTTGACCTTGTTGTAGAACTCAGTGGCAGTGGAGTCAAGCTTCTGACACTCTCCAAGCTGACGACGGAGTGCAGAGACACGAGCCTGGGACTGCGCTGCAAAGGTTCGCTCAAGGATGGTCCAGGCCTCATGAGACGTCTTCGCGAAGACAACAAGTCCGGCAACTGCCGGCGAGAGCGACCCCTGGATGGAGGAGAGGTTCGCCTGGTCCTGCCCCGTCCAGACGCGATGGGCCGGATTGTAGACCGGACCGTGCACGTTGTCTACCAGTGCGGGTGGGCAGGGAAGCGATCCGTCGACGTAGCCTAGCAGGTAGTGACTCCCCAAGAGCGGGAGAACCTGCGCACGCCAGAAGATGTAGTTGTCGGCGGAGAGCTTGATGGTGATGAGATGACCGAAGTGAAACAGCGGCGGCGAAGACGATCCCATCGAGGGGGCTGCCTGGGGTGCAAACACCATGGAGGCAGCCGGAGGCACCGAAGCCGATGCGGGAGGAGGCGGGACCGCAGCCAGGGCGGACGCCGCAAGGCCCGCGGCCGGGTCGGACGCCGCAAGGCCCGCGGCCGGGGCGGACGCCGCAAGGCCCGCGGCCGGGGCGGACGCCGCCAACCCTGCCAGCGGGGCGGTGTGATCCGCTTGCGGCAGGAGCGGCGGGACGACGCCCGCGGAGTCCGCAGCGGACGGCGGCGCCGCGGTGTGGACCACGAGGTCGCGCCCAAGCGAGGGCGCCGGCGGCGTGGAGTAGACGGAGCCGATGCTCCTGGTCCCGATCGAAGCCGGAACGGCGACGGCATCGAGCGGGAGGTTGAGCAGAGCCGCAAGAGAGGCCGGGAGGAACCCCGCAGCAGTGGAACCGGTGGTGGCGGCGCTCGACATGGCGGCGGTGAAGGCGGCGGCGGCTGCGGCGGCGGTGCGGGTATTAGGGTTTGGAAGCGGAAGCGATCGTAACCTAGCGTGATACCATGTAAGACAATAAGTTTTGGGGGAACCAGCACAACCCTCTAGGGGTGGCTTATCTCATTATATATAATGGATGTGTTACAATACGTACAATATACATACATAAGTACAGAAGCTATACATAGTCTAACACGCCGCTGCCGCAGAACCCCGGGGAATCCGGTTCACATATTTAAATATTTTTTATCTTGTCGGTGCAAGCTTGTACTCTGGGGATACATAGAGTTCTAGGTGTGCAGCAGTTTGCTGGACAAAATGAAATACTATCAATGTGTGTACTTTAAACAGCAATTTCTTAATGATCCTGCTAGACTTTCTTGCAGAAAGGCAATAACAAGGTCACATCCATGGTGCTCATTCGCGCTCTTATGAAAAATTTGGAAGCGAAGGAATGCAATGGTCTTTCATGGCCAGTGCGAGGGGACTGTGCATGTCTCGGTGCGCTGATGACTTGATTATTTGGTCTAATCGGTGCCCCAATGATGTAAAAGCTATTCTTCTCCGAGATTGGGGGTCAATGTTGTTTCATTTATCTGAGAATTTAGCCTTTCTTCTGTTGGGGTGCGTTCAACACCCCTGTAATTAGCGGATAACTATTGTATCACTGTTTTAGAGGTTTCTTCTCTGATCTTCAATACAAGTCACTGTTTTAGAGGTTTCTCCTCTGATGATGTATTGTGTTTAATTGTAATAAGTTGTTTAGATCCACTGCTTACTTTCTTTTGAAAAGGGGAGTATATATTAATATCAAGTAGATACTCCCTCCGTCCAGAAGTACTTGTCATCAAAATGAATAAAAGAAGATGCATCTAGATGTATATTAGTTTTAGATACATCCCTTTTTGTCCATCTTGATGACAAGTATTTTCGGACGGAGGGAGTACTAATTACACCCAGCCTCTGCACCAACAAGATGCCTAAAAACATTCAGGATGCACACAGCCAAAAAAGAAAATAAAAAAGGAAAAGGACAAAAAGACCCTGCCATGGTGATCAATCACCCGCCGTAGCAACACTCTAACCACCACCAAAGACAACACCCGGACTACAAAGAAGGTTCTTCAAAAGCAACGCCTTCAAGAAGGAAACAAAGCACAAGTGTTGTTGTTGCCTGATCAAAGATAGTAGGTTTTCACCCTGAAGAAAGAACGTGTTCCCAAAACAATGACTTCAACAAGGTCACTGCTAGGCACAACCAATAAAGGCCGGACCTTGGATTTTCACCCTGGAGATCACGTCTCGGTACCCAAAAGAGCACCACCAATAAAAAAAGTCCTCCAATGTTGTCGCCCCCACATGCGGAGGCTACTACTACAAGTCACGTACCACCATGCTCACAGGAACTCGTGCCGCTCTAGACGGGAACATATCCTCAAGCCAAGCCTGAACAACTGCTTGTAAAGCAAGGTCTTCATCGCATCAAAGACCCCGTCTTCGTCATTTGCAGGTCGTCCAATCACGCCATGACATTCTCCGCATGTGTTGAAACCTTGAAAATTTTGGTGCAGACACGTAACAATGTGTCAACAAAAACAGAGCTTCGCGATACCCCGATGAAGCTGGTTATGCTGATGTTTCGGGGACACACAACCGGCCCCTGTCCAATCAAGGTGTCTAGAGCGTCATATACGCCAGTCCTTGTTTTCTTCAAAGGAGAGGTCCGGAACTCGCCAATGGCCTATGGCCAGATCAAAGAGGATTGCTTCCACGCTGAGCACGCCACACACCTCATGTGCAGTAGCCCAGCGCGCCCACCACACCGAATCCATGGTCCAGCTCGCAGCAGAGAGTACAGACCAGATCTGCCGTCGATAGTAGCCCACGTCCAGGGTCCCCGCCGTAGACGAATTCGCCGCAACCCGACTTCTCCAGTACAAGCCGTCAGTAGCAGCCACCCAAATTGTAACACAATCCGACTAGCCAGTGAGCGATCACCACTCAACCAGGCCCTTTGGCCATGAGATCTGCCGATGACAACCGTTCGGGGTCGCTCTGGGAAGCGGTATGCCTAAGAAGGCGTACGGTCCTTATCACCAGCGCCGCCGTGCTCGGCCTTGTGTACAGCCGGAGTAGCTGTGCATAGGAGGAAGTTTCTCTTCCAACGTACAGGACCTTGACCGTAGCTTGCTGGAGATGGGTGGTCCTCTCCACCCAAGCCGTTGAGGGATCACCATGGCACACCACGCCCAGATCGCATTTGCCTCGTCTGGATCTGGCAATGGAAATTCCATGGTGGCAGCCGCTGGACCAGAGCCATGAACGAGAGCCGCAGCCCCACTGGACACAGATCCCACAAGCCTGGGAACTCCAGCTGCCGACGAGGACATGTGATGGTGCCGGCAATCACGGATCAGGGAAGATCTCCATCGATATCCATGGAAGGACGCAGGAAGGAAAGACGACCGCCCCACCGCCACCCTACGCCACATGGGGCTTTGCCCCGGCGATGCTAACAGGCGGCGGCGAGGGGAACATAAGGAGGTGGGGGACCTCGAGGGGTCGAGGCCGTCGCCGCCCGTGTCGCCCTGGAGACGACGCGGGGGCAACGGCCTCCACCCCTCGAGGTTCTCCCACCTCCTTCTGTTCCCCTCGCCGCCGCCTATTAGCATCGCCGGGGCAAAGCCCCGTGTGGCGTAAGGGGGCGGCGGGGCGTTTTTGTTCTTCCTTGTGCTCTACTGCTTACTCTGTTACTGGCGGGTTTTTCCTAATGCAAACTGGAGAGCCGGCTCATTTTTATTTATAAAAGAATATTGCAAAAATGGATATATTATTTTTAAAACTTTTAAATATCAATCATACTGTGGAAACTAATCGCGCTTTACATGTAAATTCAAGATGAGTATCACATCACTTAATCAATCACGGAGGATTTAGCTATAGCTAGTTTTGTCGTCGGTTGAAGGATAGTCGGATCATGATGATGCTCCATGCACCGGTGGTAGAACACCGCGGCCGCCACCGTGGAGAAGATCTGCACGCCGACGGACGGGACACCGACAATACCGGCATCGGGTGCCCTCTGAGAACAGTACATGGCAAATGCATACGCCGAAGAGATGGCAACCTGAAGGAGGCTCGCCACGAGCACCATCACGGCGGCCTCCTTCTTCCTCGCCCTCTCGGCCATGAGCCGCCACGCCCGCTGGAAAGCAGCGCGCGTTCTGCCTTCGCCGTGACCTTCATCTGCCGCCGATGCGGCGATCGCCACTTGGAACACCGTGGCGAGGAAGAGGTGCGAGAGGAGAAGGAGGAGGAGGAACAACACATAGCCCGTCACAAAAGACGCGAGGAAAGCCGCCAACGACGTGTGCTCGAGGGCGGTGATGAGGGTGGCGGTGGCCAAGGTGCCGCGGACCCTCCCCGAGGGAGTGAATTGCAAATATCCACCACATTGAAGCCTAGGGTTGCAGAAAAGACTCTTTTATGATTTTGTTACAGAAGACACTGATTTCGCGCCTAATCATTTGCAGAAAACACCAAACCTTCTATTAGGACATTTTAAGCACTATTCTGAAATGTGGATCCTGCATTTGAAGACGTGACGTAACGGTTCACACTAAACGCCGTTAGACTAGTCTTTTCGCAAAAAACCTCCCTCCAAAAAGAATATCCCTCCCCTACCCTGATCCAGATCGGATCGTGTCGTTCCCTTCCAGTTGATGCCGTCGCCGGAGGCATGCGCCCTGCCAGCTGCTAAGGATGAGACAAAAGGCCATCTTTTCACTCAATGTTGGTGATAACATCATTGAAGGTTAAGATAATCTTATGAAACTTATAACTTATTTTCATAAAAAAAACTCTTTCGATCTGGAGTTAGTAATAATATTGATGTCAACTTTGACTTCAATCATGTGATTGAGGATGACATTAAAAATGACATCCAGAGTAAAAAATAATAATAGTGACATAGTGCCATTTTCTCTAGAAGATTAAGGCCCTTGTCTTTTTCTGTTGATAATAACAAGCCACTCGGCCTATTGAGCTCCCAATTGAGTTTTACCACCATTTCTGGGTAAATATTAAAAATCATCTGAAAAGATTCTTTGATGATTTTTGTTAAGGTAAATTAGCTGCCTAGAGGTTGAACTATGGAAGCATTTCTCTAATCCCTAAGGTAATTGGAGCTAACAACATCCAGCAATTTAGACATATTTGCTTGCTCAACTCTAGCTTTAAACTTGTAACAAAAGGTGTCAGTAGCGAGATGAATGTATGTGCTAAGAAGAAAAAAGATCTCTTACAAGCTCCATTCATGAAAGGTAGGAATATTATGGAGGGGGTCCTTATTTTACATGGAACCTTGCATGACGTGCATTTTCAAAAACAATTAGGGGTTCCCTTTTAAGTAGATTTTTTAATTAAGCATATGATAATATTAACTGAAATTTCTCTATAAAATAATGAAGCTTAAAGGTTTTGTTGATAAAACCATCAGTTTAATCATGAATATTATGGTGAATGGTAAAGTTTTTGTCAAAGTAAACAATGAGCTTGGACCTTACTTCATAACTTATAAAGGTATGAGGCAAGGTGGTCCCTTATCACGCCTTCTATTTTATATTGGAGTGGATACACTTGCTTATTTGGTTCATAAGGGGAGGGGGTTGGGTTCATTAGAGGTTTAGCCTCTGACCTTCAGGAAATGGACATGATACCATGCAATATGCAGATGATACGCTGTTTCTCCTCGAGGAAGGGGAGGAGAATGCTAGTGGTTTTTAAAAAATTTATCTCTCTTTGAACAACTCCTAGGGGTTAAACAAACTTTCACAAAAGTGAGGCTTATTTCTTTACAGATTTTGTTCAAAACAACTTTAAATATCCAGGCATTCCTATTAGTAGTGGCAGAATCTTATATAAAGATTGGAAACCTATTGAGGATGGCATAAAGAAGAAACTTCAATTTTGACAAGGGAAGCTACTTTCATTTGAGGTAGGCTGACCTTGCTCCTCTCTCCTTGCTCCTCTCTTAGTAAGAAACCTATCTACATGCTATATTTTTACGGAGTAACTAAAGGGTTGTAAACCTTGAGTTTATGAAACATATCCCTTCTTGGAAAATGGTCATAGAAAATGGGATTTGTCGAGAGTTGCTCTTTAAGAAATATCTCAAAAAGTAGACCTTGTCGCCAGCCAACAATTTTTATGGCAAGTCCCAATTTTGAAATGCCTTAATGGACATCTGTTCAACACATTTTGTAGAAAAGAACTCCATGATGATAAGGTTACTAGAATCTGGGAGGATCTTTGGATTGGAGACCAATCATCCTTTGCAACTAGGTTTAGTAGATTATATGCACTTACTTCCTCTCTGAATGCTATGGTTGATAAGCTAATCATGAGTGTTTGTTGGTGTTTGATTTTGGAAGAGCTATGTGGGGTGTTTTCCCAGAAAAATGAGTTGCTTTGAAGGATCTTGTGTTAGATTTCCCCCTCTAAGAAGGAAAAGATATACTCATTTATATGCCTAACCCAACTAAAGATTTCTTGTTAAATCCTTGTATCAACAACATTATTCGCACTTGCCCTTTGATGGTTGTCGTTTCCTTTGTAAGGTTGATATCTCATACATGATTATTGTTTTCTCATGGTTGGTTCTTAAGCATCTAAACTAGAGATACCTTACTAAATTGTGGGTGGGTTGGAGAAAAAAGTTCCAGGATGAATCTAGTGACCATCTATTTTTTGGGTGTTCAATAGCTAGGTTCATCTCGGGATTGTACAATGCACTTTTAAAGTTGCATAAACCCCTGCTCGCTTGGGTCAGTGCTTGGTAATGATCTAAAGTTTTCCTACAAAAAGAAGGAAGCCAATTGTTGTGGGGATAGCTAATGTTATATGGGCTATCCAGAAGACACACAACAAAACGTGGTTTTAGAAAGAGTGCCCGAATGATATTGCTAGTGCCATTCATTTAATATGTCGGCATATTGATGATTGTTTCGGCTTGCAGAAGGAAAATGTGGCGGCGGCTCTCCGGCGAGGAGCCACAAGACTCACGGCGGTGGTGGCTGGGGTGTTTTGTTGGAAATATGAGCAATTTACCGAATGATTTTATTAACTGAAATACTAGATAAAGCATGACTATTATAGCAGTGATAAAACAAGCCATGCGATTTGACAAAGAGAAGGTAGATAATATCTGCATATATGAACTAGAACCGATCATCTCTAGAGCAAACAGTAGATCAAGATGCATATATGAAGTAGAGCCTAACAAGTCTAGGGTAAACACTAGAACAAGGAACTGTTGCAGGACTTCTAACAGGAAAAGTAAGAACACATACGGGACAACAGCAGGAGCAGAGGCACTGAACTTGGGGTCGGTGTCCTCCATGGCGTCGAGGAGGTTGTCAACGTCGGGGAAGTAGTCGTCTCAGGGAAGTAGTCGTCGGAGTCCGGGGCGTCTGTGACGAAGAAGTCAGTAGTTGCGCAGAGCGCTCCCCAAAAACCTTATCACCCTTCTCCCGTATAGGACCCAAAAGGTGCGGTTTCGGAGGCCTACTGTCCCGACCTACGGTGCACGCCGCAAGACGGGATGGGGAAGATTGTAGCAGCAGCGTAGTGCTCAGGAACTTTGTGGCAAGAGGAAGAGGACCTTCTGATGTGTCTCTCTGGAGAGGAGCGACCTCTCTTATATAGGCACAGGAGATGGACGCGAACAGGCTGCGGCGGGAGGTGAAGCAACGGAGGGAGACGAAGCGAACAGGCAGCACGCGAAGAGGTGCACCGTTCATATTCAGTCTCCACTATAGCAAAATGTTTCAGCTCTCGTGTGATCGTTCGTATACCCGTCGTGCATGGCAAAAATTTAGACATCGGCTCGGCTCATTCCCGCAACCCGCGGCGCATCATGACGAGGCGTGGCGTGGCGTGGCGAGGCGGGTGGCGGAGGAGGAGCGTGCGTGGATGTCCCTCTTGTTCTCATGCTCATACAAGTGGGGAAAGAGCCTCCCTTATAAAGAGGTGCAACTCCCTCTAAACTAGCAATGCGGGACTAAACTTTAGCTCCATCTCTTGCCTTGCACGAATGGGCTATGTGGGCCTCTAGGATTTATTAGGAATTTCTGAAACTGCTATTGGGCTAGGCCCAAAATAGACAAAATTCCAGCAATCCCCCACCAGATCCCAGAGGCACACAAAATTTGCCTTTGGTTCCAAAACACTGTTTTATATACCGGTACTGAAGTGGAGACTGTTAAGTTGAACTTCCACCTAGAACTCTATGCTACACTAGTAAGCAACTTGAACAGTGGACTGGGCCTTGAACTGCAGGTTTTCTACGAATCTAGATTCACACAAAGCCTTGACCGATACGTGGCTACCATGGGTCTTCCCCGCGGGTGGAGCTTATGCGTCATACTTCGAGACCTTTCATGAGTTTACTAGAGAGAACCCTACTCTCATAGATTGCGACGTTTAACAATCAGACTCATATATGTGCGTTCTTCAAAAGATGTTCTGCAGGACAACATCTCTGCTTCAAAGAGCCACTTAGAACACATTAAGATATACATCAACCTGCCATGCAGATTTAGGAGAGTATTGCATCTTCATGGAGTGGTATTTTCAATAGTAAGGGTACTCTCCTCCCAGTTGACCAACAACTTGTCTTCCACATCTAATTCATGGGATCTCCGATCACAAAGAATAGGTTACCACTATGAACGACTCATGTTGTGGGTCTCATACCCATCTCCCTCGAAGCATTATCTATCACATTACGTGATAGACCCTTAGTGAAAGGATCTCCCAGATTTTTAGACGTTTGGATATAACCAATGCAATAACTCCGGAGTTTCTCATTTTTTTGACAGACTTTAACCTTCTCTGAATGTGTCTTGATGACTTCATGTTATCCTTTGAGCTGTTCACTTTCGTGATCACAGTTTGATTGTCGCAGTTCATAAGGATACCCGGTATAGGTTTCTCAACAACCGGCAAGTCATTCAAGAGCCGGTGAAGCCAATCTGCTTCGACCGTAGTTGTATCTAGTGCTATGAGTTCTGCTTCCATTGTTGACCTCGTTAAGATGGTCAGTTTGCAAGACTTCCAAGAAACAGCGCCACCTCTATGAGTGAATACATATCCGCTCGTGGCTTTTATCTCATCAGCATTTGAGATCCAGTTTGAGTCACTATACCCTTCAAGCACCTTTGGGTGCCCAGTGTAGTGAATTCCATAATTCGCAGTACCTTTCAAATAACGCAAAACTCTCTCTAGAGCTTTCCAATGCACATCTCTTGGTTTTGAGACAAACCGGCTCAGTTTGCTAACAGCAAAAGAGATGTCAGGTCTTGTAGCACTGGCTAAGTACATAAGCGAGCCAGTAATCTGAGAATATTTCAATTGGTCTCTAGCAATTCTTCGATTCTTTCGAAGCAACATACTAGCAACATATGGTGTTGGAGAGGGCTTGCAGTCACTGTAGCCAAAGCGACTCAAGATCTTTTCCACATAGTGAGATTGAAGCAATGTAATCCCACCATCATCGTCTCTCAACAACTTGATGTTCAGAATGACATTGGCCACTCCTAAATCCTTCATCTCAAAGCAGCGAGATAGGAAATCCTTGACCACCTTAATAACATTCAGATTTGTTCCGAAAATCAGTATGTCGTCAACATACAAGCAAAGAATAACTCCTTCGTGTCACACCCTAGCTAGTTCATGCATTAGAGTGTTGCATCATGTTTATTCTTTCAATAGAAACCTGAAATGGGGATGACAGAACCCCCAGCCCCCTCTCAAACCAACTAGGGTTTACTAAAAATATTTTCAATGAACCTGAAATGCCCTTCTAAAATGTCCATCATTTTTGTCTTGGTTCAGAACCTCTGCCAAAAGTGATGCACAATTTCCTAGGTCATCCTACGGTCTTTGAATTAAATCTTAAGTATTTGAATTTGGGCATTTAAAATTTATAAAATATTTCAAATGCTCAAATAATCCCAAACTAAAATATTCCATGTTGGAAATATTCCAACTAAGGACTAGGTGCAGTTTGGTGAATTTTGGAACTGTTTAAGTATTTTTAGAAATTCAAAAAAGTTGCAGATAAAAACAGAAAACAAAAATAAAGGAAAAGTTTACCTGGCGCCTACTAACCGGCCCACCTGCCGGCCCAGCCCAGCTGTCGCGCCAGCGAGCTGCTTGGCTCGGCCAGGCAGGCAGGCAGGTGCTCGGCGGCGAGCACCGCATGGGTGCCACGCACCTGGTCGCCGCCTCGCCGCTCCCTTCATCAAGCCACGACGTGGATCGCTCCCCCTCTCTCCCCCGAACCCCTCGGACATCTCCTCTCCTCCCCAGCTCCTCCCCTCGCGCTCCCCAGCCATGGCCGACGCCACCGCCGCCGCTCCATCACCGTAACCGCGCTCCCCGCCGTCCGTGCTCCGTCTCGCCGTGTCTAGGAGCTCCGCCGCCATCCTCTTCGTCGAGCTAGCCAAGCCCCGCGTCCTCGTGTGGCCCGAGAACAACGCACCGACCTCGCCCGAGTCCGCCGTCGCCGGAGATCCCCTTCAACTCCGTCGCCGCATCAGTTCGTCCCCGACCCCGCAGGTTGCCTCTACGAGTGCTCTGTGAGCCTAGCTACCTCCCCTTCCCTTCCTCTCTCGCCCCCGAGCTATGTAGCAACCGCACGAAGATCACCCGCACGCACCACCACGGAGCTCGTCGCCGACGTGCTCCCGGCCACCTCTCGGTGTCCATCGCACTCACCACGTCGCGTAGGGTCTAACCATACACTCCCCGCACCTCACCGCACACCCTAGCCTCGAGTTCGATTCCACCCGAACTCCGGTGGCCGCCTAGGTCGTCGCCGGCACCGCTTCCGGCCACCCCGACCCCAACTAGCTCCACCAAGAGCTGCGGGTTGTCCCCAGCTCCACTTTGATGCCTTCCGCGACCCATTTGGTGGACGAAACGGCCAAAATCACTTCCGCCGCCGCGTCGGGCTCGCCGGCGGCTAAACGCCGGTGCAGCTGACTTTGACTTTGACCACGGGTGGGCCCTGGTTGACTCTGTTGAGTCAATGACAGGTGGGGCCCAGCCCTGTTAACTAATCTGGTTTAGTTCTCATTAATTTTTAGCTAAACTAATTGCACTGACACCCTGGACCCACGGTCAGGTTTGACCTGGACGTCTCCGTTGACTATGACGTCATCCTGACGCATTGCTGACGCAGTAAATTAATTTCTGGATTTATTTTTATTCAGGAAATTCCAGAAATTGTTGCAAACTTCTAAAATTCATATAAATTCAACCGTAGCTCCAAATCAAACAAATTATATATGAAAAATGATCAGAAAAATCCAATCTATCCATCTATACTGTTTTCATGCATGTTTAAACAAGTTAACTTGCTGTTTAGTGCAAAACATGATAAAGCACTATTTAAGATCACAAATGTGTTTGGAAATTGAATCTTTGGTTCAAAATGGTTCAAACCCATCTGGTCTTAGTTGCATTAGCCCAACACACTCATATTGCCATGTCTCATGCATGCATCATATTGTTGCATATTGTTTGGTGATGTTTGTGTATCGGTGTTCTCTACGGCAGGTTCTGCCCCCGAGGAGTATCGTGATTACCCCAACGAAGAGCAATACCAGTGCACCGACCCATCAGGCAAGCAACCAACCATTTGATCATATCGATACAATCCCATGTTCTCGCTTCTGCTCTGTTTTACTGCATTAAGACAACGCGATTCAAACTGCTGTGTGCTGCGGTAGTTGAACCCATTTCCTCTGCATGACCTGTCATTGCCACAGTAACTAGATGAAACCCACTAGCATGTGTAGGAGTTGATTGAGCCATGTGTGTGTGATGTTCCTACCTTGCTATGCCTGCCATGCTTAGAGTTGTGTCAGGTCTGGTTCATCTGGGTGATGGGCTGGAGTGAAATACTCGTGTCAGTATGAGAGTAATGTGTTGAACACGATTTGGTAAAGGTATCGATGAGAGGCCATGTAGGAGTACATGGTGGGTTGTTTCATTGAAGCCGTCCTTAAGCACTGAGATCTGTATGTGTGATTTAAGAATCAGCTACTACCATGCATTGGGCCCGAAACCAATGGACCCTCTCGACTTCTTATTCACCCTAGTCCTCTATCCAGGAGTTGCAAGTAGTTTCTAGTGTTTGTAGCCTACTGGAGGCCGTGGACAGCGCTGACCGTAGGGGTGGGCTGTGATGCGGTAGGTACGTGGCCGGGTATACCGGGCACCCGTTAGGTGTCTCGGAACCCTGTTCACATCATTTGGTGCTGTGAGCGAAACCCCGGCCGGATCTCCTCACGGATGGGACCCGAATAGGCGATAAAACTGGACTAGAGACTTAGGTGACTAGGTAGGTCGTGGCCGACACCCACGTTGGGCTTCCGCTTGAAGGTTGCCGAGTACATGTCGTGTAAACGGCGGTAAGTGGTGAGAGCGTGTATGAAGAAGTACACCCCTGCAGGGTTAATATAATCTATTCGAATAGTCGCGTCCGCGGTAAAGGACTGCTTGGTTGCCTATACAGTTCATAGACAAGTAAACTGGAAACTACTAAAAGCCTCAAGATACGCGTGAGTGCCGAGAATGGCTCTTCCGTAGGAAGACGGAGGTGGATCCTCGGTAGTGTATTGAAGTGGTGAGTAGTGGACTCGTGTGCGCAAAACTATTTCAAGTTGGAGTCTCGTAGGATAGCTTAGCCAAGAGTCAAAGCTGGCTTGCTGCAATAACCCCACCAACCCTTCTTGATAATGTGCATGTATGTAGGATCTGATGTAAGTCTTGCTGAGTACCTTTGTACTCATGTTGCTTTAATTTATATTTTCAGAAGATGCTACAACCCCTTCCGACGGGTTCTTCATAGACGTTGACATCGATGAGTAGACTAAGGCCTAGGTGGTGATCCTGAGCACGTGAAGGACCATGTAGTATAGCTAGGCTTACCCAAGCCTCTTTTATTTTACTAGTTGTCTGTACCCAGACAAGTTACTTCCGCTGTCGACTTGTATGCTTGTATGACTTGTATGTGGGTCGTGTGACCCGTACCTGTGTGTGTGTTATGTATGGCTCTCTGAGCCTTTAAATAAAGTACTTGTGTCGTAGAGTCATGTTGTGATGCCTTGTTGTATTTGCACATATCGAGCATATTGTGTGTATGATTGAAATGCTTGGTATGTGTGGGATCTGACTATCTAGTTGTTTATCTTTAGTAGCCTCTCTTACCGGGAAATGTCTCCTAGTGTTTCCATTGAGCCATGGTAGCTTGCTACTGCTCCGGAACACTTAGGCTGGCCGGCATGTGTCCTTCTTCGTTCCTGTGTCTGTCCCTTCGGGGAAATGTCACGCATTGAGTACCGGAGTCCTGTTAGCCCGCTACAGCCCGGTTTACCAGAGTCCTGCTAGCCCAGTGCTACAGCCCAGACCCACTTGCTGATGACCGACACGTTCGATGCTGGGTCATGGATGCCTGTCCCTGTAAGTCTGTGCCACTTTGGGTTTACGACTAGTCATGTCAGCCCGGGCTCCTTATCATATGGATGCTAGCGACACTATCATATACGTGAGCCAAAAGGCGCAAACGGTCCCGGGCAAAGGTAAGGCGACACCCTTGGGGATACCGTGCGTGAGGCCGCAAAGCGATATGAGGTGTTACAGGCTAGATCGATGTGACATTGAGTCGGTGTCCTGACACTTCGCCCCCACCATGGCGATAGTACACACATTTGTCAGCTTCGTTCACAACAAAGCATGCAACTGTTGAAGTTCTTTTGAACTTCTCATGCCACTGTTTTGGTGCTTGCTTGAGTCCATACAAAGACTTCAGCAAGTTTCACACTTTCCCTTCCTGACCATCTATTACAAACCCATCTGGTTGTTCCATATAAATTTCCTCGTCCAACTCTCCATTTAGGAAAGCAGTCTTAACATCCATTTGATGAACGAGAAGACCATGTGAGGCAGCTAGTGAAAGTAGAACTCGAATAGTGGTCAGTCGAGCCACAGGTGAGTAAGTATCAAAGAAGTCTTCACCTTCCTTTTGGGTATAACCCTTAGCCACGAGCCGAGCCTTGTACTTTTCAATAGTACCATCAGGCCTAAGCTTCTTCTTTAATACCCATTTGCATCCAATAGGTTTGCACCCATAAGGACGATCAGTTATCTCCCAAATTTCATTCGCCAAGATGGAATCCATCTCGCTACGAACTGCTTCCTTCCAGTAGTCAACATCTTCAGATGCATAGGCCTCTGAAATAGAACTAGGAATGTCATCTATGAGATACACAAGAAAATCATCACCAAAGGACTTTGCAGTCCTCTGTCTCTTGCTCCTAGTAGGAGCTTCATTATTTTCCTCCACAGAACTTTCAAAGTGTTCCATCAAAATGGCAGGTTCAATAATTGTAACTGGTTCCTGATTTGATGAACTAGGCATCTCCTGATTAGATGAGGTAGCCATATCCTTCATGGGAAAGATATCTTCAAAGAAATTCGCATCATTCGACTCCATGATCGTACCGACATGCATGTCAGGTACCTCAAATCTTATAACCAAGAATGTATAACCAATGCTATGAAAAGCATATCCCAGGAAAACACAATCCACAGTTTTTTGTCCCAGCTTCCGCTTCTTTGGAATTGGCACATTGACTTTCGCCAAACAACCCCAGGTTGGTAGATAAGAGAGCTTTAACCTTTTCTTCTCCCATTCCTCAAATGGAGTTATCTCTTTGTTCTTTGTGGGAACTCGGTTTAGGACATGACATGTAGTCAATATCGCCTCCCCCCACCATGCCTTGGAGAGACCCGATGTGTCTAATATGGCGTTAACCAAATCAGTTAGAGTATGGTTCTTTCGTTCGGCCACCCCATTTGACTGAGGTGAATAGGGAGGCGTCCTCTCATGGATTATACCATGTTCCGCACAAAAGGAATCAAATTCATTTGAGAAATACTCTCCACCACGATCGGACCTAAACCTCTTGATCTTTCGATCAAGTTGGTTTTCCGCTTCAGCTTTATAGATCTTGAAGTAGTTCAAAGCCTCATCCTTAGATTTCAGAAGATACACATGGTAGTATCTAGTGAAGTCATCAATCAACGTCATAAAATACTTCTTTCCACCTTTTGTCAAAACACCATTCATTTCACATAGATCTGAATGTATGAGCTCTAGTGGTGCAAAATTTCTCGTTTTCGCAGTCACATGAGACGTACAAGGTTGCTTAGCTTGCACACACACTTGACTCTTAGATCCCTTAACAGTGGTGAAACTAGGGATTAAGTTTAACTTTGCTTGTCGTGACATGCAACCAAAGTTAACATGACAGAGACGTGAATGCCACACATTTGATTCACTATTATTGCAAACATGATTAACAACTTTATTGCAAAGGTCTGATAAGGATAAACGAAACATGCCTCCTGACTCATAGCCTTTACAAACAAAGGTTCCATACTTGGAAATTACAAATTTATTCGACTCAAAGACAATATTGTAGCCATCTCTACACAGAAGAGATCCGCTAACAAGATTTTTATAGACGGAGGGGACATAGTGCACGTTCTTCAGCCGCACGATCTTCCCCGAAGTAAACTTCAGATCAACCGTGCCAACACCTGTAACACCCCAAAAATTTAACCAGGTTTTTGTTATTAAAATTTAACCAAGAGTTTAAAATTTTGCCTGCAAGTATATCTCTGTTGATTTCAAAACTTTTCCTTTAATATTAAGAATTTTTTTCCCAAGTGGATCCTTCCAAAACATATTAGACTTATATGCCCTCTCATTAAAAACATCTCTAAATCAGGAGGTTTGTTTATAAAATTGTTTCACCCTGAGCTTTATTCATTAAATGACTTGTTTTGAGTTTTGGAGCTCTTTTTGTACTGCAACCAGTTGATAGATTTATCTAAAAATCTAGCCAAAATTTGGAGATGTCATGTGATGTCTCTAAATCACTTTTGTGCAAAAATCTAGCCCCGGCCGATTCCGGCGCCACCAGTGCCCCTTCCTCTCCTTTCTCTCCACCAGGAACACTCTCTCCCTCCCGTGAATCTTTCCCCCTACTCGATTTTGATCGGGATCCACCGCAGCCCCAAAACCACTTTGTAGCTGAGGCCTCCTCCGCCGCATAGCTCACCGTCGGTGACTCCCTCCACCCCCGCCGACCCTTCGACCATCGTGAGAACCGCCCCGGCCTTGCGGATCCATCCCGACACTCTAGAACCCGCGGGGAGCAGCTGTTCGCCGGCGTTGATCGCCGTCGCCCCGCCTCCGTTCGGGCGAAGGAGGAAGAAGGAGGGATAGACCGGTCAAACCTGACCAGTGGGCGAGGCGGGCCCACCGTTAGTGACCCAGCGCCTGTCCATGCAGGAGTAAGTGGAAGCGCCTTTCCCGAATACTCATTCGACGTGTTTTTCTTTTAAAAGTTTTCTTTTCTGTTTTTTTAAAACAGATTTTGACCAAACTTTGACATGCTGTATCTTTTTAAATATAACTCCAAATGAATTAATTCTTTTTCCTACCTCTCTCAAATATTGTCTAGTTTATTTTAAGATTTATTTGAAAAATTTCAAGAACAACTTTTTGTGCTGTTTTTATTTTGTGTGTTAATTCATTTATATTGCTAAAATAGGATTTTTGAAGAGAGGAGAAATATTTCAAGAGTTCGAAATGCACCCTGCCTTTCCACACATTGAAGGCAAGCATTCTGAACCCCGGCATAATATTTTTGTGTGTTCGATGACACGTTTATAACATCACCTCACTTTGGAGAAACTTGTTATTTCATGTGATATGATCATATGCATGGGTGCATGTTAGTGATTCCCATGCTGTTGGAAATGAACACACTTGTGATGATAATCATCCTCATGTGCCTGGCATGCATACCGGCAGGAACCCGGGAAAATCTCTGCCTTGGGTAGGCATGAGTTTGTCGCCGGTCTCCGTCGGGACGGTTACGTCTGGTATGGCATGGTAAGGTAATATGAGTGGTGACTCTGTTGGTTGAAATATACTCGTTATGCTAATCATGTAGGGAATTAAACCTCCTGAGTCGACCGTAGATCGAGTCTTGTTCCAGTAACCCCCATACTTGTTTCGTACTACCACTCGTCTCTACAGCAAGTAGAGTACGGTTCAGTAAGTTGTCAACCTCTTTCTAGCACACACTGTACAGAGAGGCCAGGGTGGAAGATACCGGTTGTAGCTGGTAGGCAGGCCACCTGGTCCGGGGCATGGGTGTTTCCGGTTGAGACCGAGAGGGGAGGCCACCCCTTAGAGCGCGCAATATAAATTTGATCCCATGCTACGCGAGGTTGTAGCCTCCCCACTTAGAGTTTGCTTGACAGGTGTTGTGGGTGATTCCAGACACGTGTGAGTTAAGCTGGTGTGTGCAAGTTAGGTGTGTTTTCAACAAAAAAGACTGTAGACGGAATTAGTCCTGATGGACTAAAGAAATCCGTTACTCGTGGGTAAAGAGTACACCCTCTGCAGAGATTAAACCTATTCGAATAGCCGTGTCCATGGTTAAGGATTACAGTCTGGGATGGGTTAAGTGTCGGTCTTAGTGTCGGTCTTCGGAGGTGAAACTGTTAAACCAGAATGGAAATTACTACTTGTGACTTGTGATAATTATCATTATTATTATTGTTGACTAAACCGTGATATCATTGTTATCGAGTATCTCTGGGATGGTTCTACCTCCGGGTTATTCACTATGATTGTTTCTTTTAAAGCCCTTTAGGTGGTGTTGCTAAGACGCCCGACTGTGGCATTTCTTTTTAAAGCCCTTTAGGTGGTGTCGCTAAGACGCCCGACTGTGGCATTTCTTTTTAAAGCCCTTTATGTGGTGTCGCTCAGACGCCCGACTGTGGCATTTCTTTTTAAAGCCCTTTAGGTGGTGTCGCTAAGACGCCCGACTGTGGCATTTCTTTTTAAAGCCCTTTATGTGGTGTCGCTCAGACGCCCGACTGTGGCATTTCTTTTTAAAGCCCTTTATGTGGTGTCGCTCAGACGCCCGACTGTGGCATTTCTTTTAAAGCCCTTTATGTGGTGTCGCTCAGACGCCCGACTGTGGCATTTCTTTTAAAGCCCTTTATGTGGTGTCGCTCCAGACGCCCGATCTGTGCCTTTTTATTATTGTTATGTTATTGCATTTTCATAAATAACCTGCTTACGTGCATCAGAGTTATATTTATCTTTTGTGACTGGCGTCATGAGTATAAAAATATTTTCAGCACATTGTTGTTATATTATACCAGTGTTCATAATGTTTGCGAGTACATTCAAAGTACTCACTGGCTTGTCCCTGGCTATTGTCTTGTCCAGATTTCTTGCACGGAAAGGAGCGACCGTGTTGATAGCCCTGGAACCCACACAATGGAGATAGCAACCTCGCGAAGATAGGAGTTAACCTGGTCAGCTGTTCCCGTGGGAAATGGAGTCCCATAGACATTGATGTTTCACAACCCGCTTCCGCCATCAACCACTAGAAACCATTTGTTGTACTCACAGGCCAGAATGGTCTTGTGCTACATATTTTGTATTTTGCTTGGAATTTCTGTATCAAGTTGGTGCCTCATCAGCTAACAATTATCCTGGGGCTGGTGATCACAAGGGCCATTTTCTGGGAATTAACACCCGGAGAACTGGTCGCCACAGACTTGGTATCAGAGCCAGGCTGACCATTGGCTAATCCTATCTTTGCCAGGTCGAAAAACTTAGGCAAACCAACCCACCAGTCCTTAACCAAACCCCAGCCGAGCTTCTCATACAAGATAGCCACACAGTGACCCCGACACTTTTGGCAGTCGGTGCCCAACCTATCAACCTAGCCTGTCGATCACGCGCTAGTAACCAGCGCCCAAGATGTGTCCTTCACAAGCGTGCGAAGGAAGACTCCGTCCCCTTTTTCTATAAAAAGGGCACGCTAGCCCCAACCCAGCACAGCCGCTACCCCAAACCAAGCCATAATGCATGGCCCCGTCGTGCACAACGAGACCACAGCGACCAACCTTGGAGGTTTTGTAACCATACTCGCAAACCTCACCCGTCGTGCCTATGCGTTAGAGGAGCCACCAGAATATGTTGTGTACCAAGGACCCATGAGCGGTGAAGACTGCCAATTCTGGGCCACTGTGCACATCTGCGGTAGGGGTCTGTCGCCAGAACGCCCCTACAGGTTCACCGGAAGAACAACTTCCTTCGAGCCGCAAGCCATCCAGCTAGCCGCTCGAGAAGCTATAGTTCAACTCCGGCAGTTGTCGCCTAGAGTTAACTGTCGCTCGTTCTACTACTACCCCAGGCGAGAAGGGTATGGTAGACCACCCCAAGTTTCCAACGGAGATCACGAGACAGATCCCGCATTGTTGCACCTAGTGTGCTATGTAAGTGCACTAGAGGCATTGTTCGACCATATCACCATTGATCTGATCGCAGCTCGAGGAGAGCTGGTTCGTCGAGCCCCAGCAAGAAGAGAAGATGAGCCCGACGCCGACAACCCAGTTGTGCTGTTCAGACACCCAATCGAGACCCTGAGATCAGCTCCAGCCACCAACCGAGATGCTTTGATGACCCCAGAAGTGCTTCGTCGCCTTTTGGGAGCACACTCCAATGGGATTGTGGCCAACAATCCCCGTGATGGTCATCATCGCTACCCCGACCCTGCAGTTCCTCCGCCATCTCCGACGAATCCCGGTAGTGAGACACGTGGAGAAGCCTCGTCATCCACCAGGCACGCCCGTTTAGACATAAACGAGGTAGATTAAGCCGTACGAGTAGTACCGAGTTTCAGTGTATCCTCACTTTGTAATCGTGCGACCTTGTATATAAACGCAGCCTGTCGTTGTGCCTCTGTTTTGATAGTAGCCTTGCGTATTCTGTAGGTGCATAGTGCATATTTTTTCCGGGCACAGCTACCAAAACCAACCTCGACGACAACCACAGTAACACGTCTCTTTATGAGATATGTGTATCTCTAACACTGACCCGACCTTTGGAGCTAAGATGGCAAATTTATTACCTTTCACCACGGTAAAATGATCCAGCTCCATTGCTATATAAAGGCCACCTCTTGACCTTACCAAGCACCCCACACCTTGTGCACCACACTCACAACTTTTTCCTGTCATGCCGAGCCCCAATATTTATCTGAGAACCCCAGATGCAACCCCAGGTAGCTTTGTCAAAATATTGTGGGACTTTACCCGCAGTACCATGGGTTCTACCCAGCCACCCCAGTACGAGCTGTTCAAATCGAGAATCACCCCTTCCACCTCGGAATATTGGGCAGCAGTACACATTCCTCCCGTAGACCCCAACCAAGATCCAACGGAAGTTTCCTTCATGGGGAAATCTATGCCAACCCCATGCCTGGCCATAGAAGCTGTTGCGAAAGAAGCAATTGCTCGCCTTCGATCCGCAGTACCCTATGCCCGCGAACGAGGATATTATTACTTTCCGAGTCGTGCAACGCCCGGAGGAGTAACATCTTTTCCCGGTGGACGAATTGAGAGAGACCCAGTACTAGCCAACCTTATCCAGTACATCATCGCTCAAGGGCATTTGAACCAGCGAGTTATGGATTATCTCTAGAGTCTCGCTGATTTAAATCCTCAGATTGCCATCGGCAGACCACTGAGGCCCGACCCGGAGAGACGCATACATCGACTAGTCAATCCACTTCCTCCGATGGAAGAGGAGTGTATCCCCTTACCAGAGACATTTTATCGGGACCCCGTCCAGTTACCATTTTCATTTTAGACGTCACTACTGTGTTTATTATTGCAGCATTTATTACTACGTTGTAACTTGTGCATGGTACCTCGAATGTGTGCGATGAGTTGTGTATTTAGTTTCTGCTAGTATGAGTAATTTTTCTTCGTGATTAACTTGTGTAAACCGCGAAAAAAATCCTAGAATGAGATTTCTTTTCCCTGAATTGCTGCATCATTTATCCCCACACTACATGGATTACTTTTATTTACGCAGCACCACGGCAGCAGACTCACAACCGCTCGAACACATATGTAGTATTTGTTTTTCACAACGGCTCTTAGCAAATCTCGAGGACGAGATTTTTCTTAAGGGGGGTAGTAATTGTAACACCCAAAAATTTAACCAGGTTTTTGTTATTAAAATTTAGCCAAGAGTTTAAAATTTTGCCTGCAAGTATATCTCTGTTGATTTCAAAACTTTTCCTTTAATATTAAGAAATTTTTTCCCAAGTGGAGCCTTCCAAAACATATTAGACTTATATGCCCTCTCATTAAAAACATCTCTCAATCAGGAGATTTATTTATAAAATTGTTTCACCCTGAGCTTTATTAATTAAATGACTTGTTTTGAGTTTTGGAGCTCTTTTTGTACTGCAACCAGTTGATAGATTTATCTAAAAATCTAGCCAAAATTTGGAGATGTCATGTGATGTCTCTAAATCACTTTTGTGCAATAATATATTTAATCCATTGCATGTTTTGAGTGCTACACCTGTTTTCCTTCTCTAGTCCAGTGGGCAATTTTGCACTACAACCCTTTTAAATATTTGTTTCTAGCTTCCACCAAAATTATGGGATGTCAGTAGGAGCATATCATTCCATTATATGCAAAAATCCAGGGATGTTTTTTGAAATTTTTGAGTGAATCAACCTCATCTCCATTCTGGTCCAACATGATGGTTTGTACAGCAACCATACTCTTGCTTGCTTTTTGGCCCTAGATTCTTTTCCCTACTTGTAGTACTCCATGCAAAACCCCTAAGCCCAAGAGCATGCCACCATTGGCATATTTTTGGTTCATGAAATAATGCCATTCACATCCTTTCCAGATTTGAAGTTCTGCAAAACTTGCACTAGCAAGTTTGTGCTTTCCACCAACTAACCTCACCACCCTCTTGTGCATCCAAGGAGACACTGATCTGGAAGATTTGGCCACTCCAAGAAAAGCCTAAGTGCATGTGGCATTTTGTCAAACACCTGGAGTGCATGATCAGATTTGACATGAGTTGTTGTTGGCATTGTGAACTTGGTCTCCTGACCAAACCACCGTGTCCCCTGAGCTTCACTCTATCAGCAACCTAGCTCTGTTGCTTGCCAACCTCACCTGTGACCTGTAGCATGCCACGGCATTGTATCGAACACCTTCCGTGCGTGCACTGGACGCGCCCAGAGCGCGCGTATTGCACGAGCCGTGCGCCCGAGCCACCGCGTCACGCCCCGCACTCACTCTAGCCCGTGACCGACCGCAGCCAGCACGCCATGTCCCCTTGCACGCCACATGCTCCCCCCTCACCGCAACGCGCCAAGCAGACACTCGCCGCGTCCCCGGTAAGCCAAGGACTAGTCGTCACGGCCGCCCGACTGCCCTGCTCAGGTCGGCGCCGCCCGAGCCTTCCCCGCTCGCCACCTGCCCCCTGGAACAGTGCGAGCTCATCTGCAGCCTCGTCCTCTAGCGCTCGTCGCCGCCACGTCGCCCAAGCTACAGGGAGGCGGTTCGCCGTCGTCCTTATCGCCGTCCGCTTCGGAACCGGCCTCCACCGCGTATATAAGGGCCCCGGAGCTCAATTGAGTCCTTGAGCAACCTCAAATGACCCTCCTAGTGTTGCCTTGGCCAGCAGTCGAGCAAGGGAAGGCCATCTTCCCCGAGTCCGGCCGGTTCGGTCACCGCCAAGCCCCGGCCGATTCCGTCGCCACCAGTGCCCCTTCCTCTCCTTTCTCTCCACCAGGAACACTCTCTCCCTCCCGTGAATCTTTCCCCCTACTCGATTTCAATCGGGAGCCACCGCAGCCCCAAAACCACTTTGCAGCTGAGGCCTCCTCCGCCGCGTAGCTCACCGTCGGAGACTCCCTCCACCCCCGCCGACCCTTCGACCATCATGAGAACTGCCCCGGCCTTGCGGATCCATCCCGCGCTCTAGAACCCGCAGGGAGCAGCCGTTCACCGGCGTTGATCGCCGTCGCCCCGCCTCCGTTCGGGCGAAGGAGGAAGAAGGAGGGATAGACCGGTCAAACCTGACCTGTGGGCCAGGTGGGCCCACCGTCAGTGACCCAGCGCCTGTCCACGCAGGAGTAAGTGGAAGCGCCTTTCCCGAATACGCATTCGACGTGTTTTTCTTTTAAAAGTTTTCTTTTCTGTTTTTTTTAAAACAGATTTTGACCAAACTTTGACCTGCTGTATCTTTTTAAATATAACTCCAAATGAATTAATTCTTTTTCCTACCTCTCTCAAATATTGTCTAGTTTATTTTAACATTTATTTGAAAATTTTCTAGAACAACTTTTTGTGCTGTTTTTATTTTGTGTATTAATTCATTTATATTGCTAAAATAGGATTTTTGAAGAGAGGAGAAATATTTCAAGAGTTCGAAATGCACCCTGCCTTTCCACACATTGAAGGCAAGCATTCTGAACCCCGGCATAATATTTTCGTGTGTTTGATGACACATTTATAACATCACCTCACTTTGGAGAAACTTGTTATTTCATGTGATATGATCATATGCATGGGTGCATGTTAGTGATTCCCATGCTGTTGGAAATGAACACACTTGTGATGATAATCATCCTCATGTGCCTGGCATGCATACCGGCAGGAACCCGGGAAAATCTCTGCCTTGGGTAGGCATGAGTTTGTCGCCGGTCTCCGTCGGGACGGTTACGTCTGGTATGGCATGGTAAGGTAATATGAGTGGTGACTCTGTTGGTTGAAATATATTCGTTATGCTAATCATGCAGGGAATACTTAAACCTCCTGAGTCGACCGTAGATCGAGTCTTGTTCCAGTAACCCCCATACTTGTTTCGTACTACCACTCGTCTCTACAGCAAGTAGAGTACGGTTCAGTAAGTTGTCAACCTCTTTCCAGCACACACACTGTACAGAGAGGCCAGGGTGGAAGATACCGGTTGTAGCTGGTAGGCAGGCCACCTGGTCCGGGGGCATGGGTGTTTCCGGTTGAGACCGAGAGGGGAGGCCACCCCTTAGAGCGCGCAATATAAATTTGATCCCATGCTACGCGAGGTTGTAGCCTCCCCACTTAGAGTTTGCTTGACAGGTGTCGTGGGTGATTCCAGACACGTGTGAGTTAAGCTGGTGTGTGCAAGTTAGGTGTGTTTTCAACAAAAAGGCCGTAGACGGAATTAGTCCCGATGGACTAAAGAAATCCGTTACTCGTGGGTAAAGAGTACACCCTCTGCAGAGATTAAACCTATTCAAATAGCCGTGTCCATGGTTAAGGATTACAGTCTGGGGTGGGTTAAGTGTCGGTCTTAGTGTCGGTCTTCGGAGGTGAAACTGTTAAACCAGAACGAAAATTACTACTTGTGACTTGTGATAATTATGATTATTATTATTGTTGACTAAACCGTGATATCATTGTTATCGAGTATCTCTGGGATGGTTCTACCTCCGGGATATTCACTATGATTGTTTCTTTTAAAGCCCTTTAGGTGGTGTCGCTAAGACGCCCGACTGTGGCATTTCTTTTTAAAGCCCTTTAGGTGGTGTCGCTAAGATGCCCGACTGTGGCATTTCTTTTTAAAGCCCTTTATGTGGTGTCGCTCAGACGCCCGACTGTGGCATTTCTTTTTAAAGCCCTTTAGGTGGTGTC
>NC_041385.1:753507532-753580050 GCF_002162155.2 Triticum dicoccoides
CCGACTGTGGCATTTCTTTTAAAGCCCTTTATGTGGTGTCGCTCAGACGCCCGACTGTGGCATTTCTTTTAAAGCCTTTATGTGGTGTCGCTCCACACGCCCGATCTGTGCCTTTTTATTATTGTTATGTTATTGCATTTTCATAAATAACCTGCTTACGTGCATCAGAGTTATATTTATCTTTTGTGACTGACGTCATGAGTATAAAAATATTTTCAGCACATTATAGTTATATTATACCAGTGTTCATAATGTTTGCGAGTACATTCAAAGTACTCACTGGCTTGTCCCTGGCTATTGTCTTGGCCAGATTTCTTGCGCGGAAAGGAGCGACCGTGTTGATAGCCCCGGAACCCACACAATGGAGATAGCAACCTCGCGAAGATAGGAGTTAACCTGGTCAGCTGTTCCCGTGGGAAATGGAGTCCCATAGACACTGATGTTTCACAACCCGCTTCCGCCATCAACCACTAGAAACCATTTGTTGTACTCACAGGCCAGAATGGTCTTGTGCTACATATTTTGTATTTTGCTTGGAATTTCTGTATCAAGTTGGTGCCTCATCAGCTAACAGTTATCCCGGGGCTGGTGAGCACAAGGGCCATTTTCTGGGAATTAACACCCGGAGAACCTGTCGCCACAGACTTGGTATCAGAGCCAGGCTGACCATTGGCTAATCCTATCTTTGCCAGGTCGAAAAACTTAGGAAAACCAACCCACCAGTCCTTAACCAAACCCCAGTCGAGCTTCTCATACAAGATAGCCACACAGTGACCCCGACACTTTTGGTAGTCGATGCCCAACCTATCAACCTAGCCTGTCGATCATGCACCAGTAACCAGCGCCCAAGATGTGTCCTTCACAAGCGTGCGAAGGAAGACTCCGTCCCCTTTTTCTATAAAAAGGGCACGCTAGCCCCAACCCAGCACAGCCGCTACCCCAAACCAAGCCATAATGCCTGGCCCCGTCGTGCACAACGAGACCAAAGCGACCAACCTTGGAGGTTTTGTGACCATACTCGCAAACCTCACCCGTCGTGCCTATGCGTTAGAGGAGCCACCAGAATATGTTGTGTACCAAGGACCCATGAGCGATGAAGACCGCCAATTCTGGGCCACTGTGCACATCTACGGTAGGGGTCTGTCGCCAGAACGCCCCTACAGGTTCACCGGAAGAACAACTTCCTTCGAGCCGCAAGCCATCCAGCTAGCCGCTCGAGAAGCTATAGTTCAACTCCGGCAGTTGTCGCCCAGAGTTAATTGTCGCTCGTTCTACTACTACCCTAGGTGAGAAGGGTATGGTAGACCACCCCAAGTTGCCAACGGAGATCACGAGACAGATCCCGCATTGTTGCACCTAGTGCGCTATGTAAGTGCACTAGAGGCATTGTTCGACCAGATCACCATTGATCTGATCGCAGCTCGAGGAGAGCTGGTTCGTCGAGCCCCAGCAAGAAGAGAAGACGAGCCCGACGCCGACAACCCAGTTGTGCTGTTCGGACACCCGATCGAGACCCTGAGATCAGCTCCAGCCACCAACCGAGATGATTTGATGACCCCCGAAGTGCTTCGTCGCCTTTTGGGAGCACACTCCAACGGGATTGTGGCCAACAATCCCCGTGATGGTCATCATCGCTACCCCGACCCTGCAGTTCCTCCGCCATCTCCGACGAATCTCGGCAGTGAGACACGTGGAGAAGCCTCGTCATCCACCAGGCACGCCCGTTTGGACATAAACGAGGTAGATTAAGCCGTACGAGTAGTACCGAGTTTCAGTGTATCCTCACTTTGTAATCGTGCGACCTTGTATGTAAACGCAGCCTGTCGTTGTGCCTCTGTTTTGATAGTAGCCTTGCGTATTCTGTAGGTGCATAGTGCATATTTTTTCCGGGCACAACTACCAAAACCAACCTCGACGACAACCACAGTAACACGTCTCTTTATGAGATATGTGTATCTCTGACACTGACCCGACCTTTGGAGCTAAGCTAGCAAATTTATTACCTTTCACCACGGTAAAATGATCCAGCTCCATTGCTATAGAAAGGCCACCTCGTGACCTTACCAAGCACCCCACACCTTGTGCACCACACTCACAACTTTTTCCTGTCATGCCGAGCCCCAGTATTTATCTGAGAACCCCAGATGCAACCCCAGGTAGCTTTGTCAAAATATTGTGGGACTTTACCCGCAGTACCATGGGTTCTACCCAGCCACCCCAGTACGAGCTGTTCAAATCGAGAATCACCCCTTCCACCTCGGAATATTGGGCAACAGTACACATTCCTCTCGTAGACCCCAACCAAGATCCAACGGAAGTTTCCTTCATGGGGAAATCTATGCCAACCCCATGCCTGGCCATAGAAGCTGTTACGAAAGAAGCAATTGCTCGCCTTCGATCCGCAGTACCCTATGCCCGCGAACGAGGATATTATTACTTTCCGAGTCGTGCAACGCCCGGAGGAGTAACATCTTTTCCCGGTGGACGAATTGAGAGAGACCCAGTACTAGCCAACCTTATCCAGTACATCATCGCTCAAGAGCATTTGAACCAGCGAGTTATGGATTATCTCCAGAGTCTCGCTGATTTAAATCCTCAGATCGCCATCGGCAGACCACTGAGGCCCGACCCGGAGAGACGCATACATCGACTAGTCAATCCACTTCCTCCGATGGAAGAGGAGTGTATCCCCTTACCAGAGACATTTTATCGGGACCCCGTCCAGTTACCATTTTCATTTTAGACGTCACTACTGTGTTTATTATTGCAGCATTTATTACTACGTTGTAACTTGTGCATGGTACCTCGAATGTGTGCGATGAGTCGTGTATTTAGTTTCTGCTAGTAAGAGTAATTTTTCTTCGTGATTAACTTGTGTAAACCGTGAAAAAATCCTAGAATGAGATTTCTTTTCCCTGAATTGCTGCATCATTTATCCCCACACTACATGGATTACTTTTATTTACTCAGCACCACGGCAGCAGACTCACAACCGCTCGAACACATTTGTAGTATTTGTTTTTCACAACGGCTCTTAGCAAATCTCAAGGACGAGATTTTTCTTAAGGGGGGTAGTAATTGTAACACCCCAAAAATTTAACCAGGTTTTTGTTATTAAAATTTAGCCAAGAGTTTAAAATTTTGCCTGCAAGTATATCTCTGTTGATTTCAAAACTTTTCCTTTAATATTAAGAAATTTTTTCCCAAGTGGATCCTTCCAAAACATATTAGACTTATATGCCCTCTCATTAAAAACATCTCTCAATCAGGAGATTTATTTATAAAATTGTTTCACCCTGAGCTTTATTCATTAAATGACTTGTTTTGAGTTTTGGAGCTCTTTTTGTACTGCAACCAGTTGATAGATTTATCTAAAAATCTAGCCAAAATTTGGAGATGTCATGTGATGTCTCTAAATCACTTTTCTGCAATAATATATTTAATCCATTGCATATTTTGAGTGCTACACCTGTTTTCCTTCTCTAGTCCAGTTGGCAATTTTGCACTACAACCCTTTTAAATATTTGTTTCTAGCTTCCACCAAAATTATGGGATGTCAGTAGGAGCATATCATTCCATTATATGCAAAAATCCAGGGATGTTTTTTGAAATTTTTGAGTGAATCAACCTCATCTCCATTCTGGTCCAACATGATGGTTTGTACAGCAACCATACTCTTGCTTGCTCTTTGGCCCTAGATTCTTTTCCCTACTTGTAGTACTCCATGCAAAACCCCTAAGCCCAGGAGCATGCCACCATTGGCATATTTTTGGTTCATGAAATAATGCCATTCACACCCTGTCCAGATTTGAAGTTCTGCAAAACTTGCACTAGCAAGTTTGTGCTTTCCACCAACTAACCTCACCACCCTCTTGTGCATCCAAGGAGACACTGATCTGGAAGATTTGGCCACTCCAAGAAAAGCCTAAGTGCCTGTGGCATTTTGTCAAACACCTGGAGTGCATGATCAGATTTGACATGAGTTGTTGTTGGCATTGTGAACTTGGTCTCCTGACCAAACCACCGTGTCCCCTGAGCTTCACTCTATCAGCAACCTAGCTCTGTTGCTTGCCAACCTCACTTGTGACCTGTAGCATGCCACGGCATTGTATCGAACACCTTCCGTGCGTGCACTGGACGCGCCCAGAGCGCGCGTATTGCACGAGCCGTGCGCCCGAGCCACCGCGTCACGCCCCGCACTCACTCCAGCCCGTGACCGACCGCAGCCAGCACGCCGTGTCCCCTTGTGCGCCACACGCTCCCCCCTCACCGCAACGCGCCAAGCAGACACTCGCCGCGCCCCCGGTAAGCCAAGGACTAGCCGCCACGGCCGCCCGACTGCCCTGCTCAGGTCGGCGCCGCCCGAGCCTTCCCCGCTCGCCACCTGCCCCCTGGAACAGTGCGAGCTCATCCGCAGCCTCGTCCTCTAGCGCTCATCGCCGCCACGTCACCCAAGCTACAGGGAGGCGGTTCGCCGTCGTCCTTATCGCCGGCCGCTTCGGAACCGACCTCCACCACATATATAAGGGCCCCGGAGCTCAATCGAGTCCATGAGCAACCTCAAATGACCCTCCTAGTGTTGCCTTGGCCAGCAGTCGAGCAAGGGAAGGCCATCTTCCCCGAGTCCGGCCGGTTCGGTCGCCGCCAAGCCCCGGCCGATTCCGTCGCCACCAGTGCCCCTCCCTCTCCTTTCTCTCCACCAGGAACACTCTCTCCCTCCCGTGAATCTTTCCCCCTACTCGATTTCGATCGGGAGCCACCGCAGCCCCAAAACCACTTTGGAGCTGAGGCCTCCTCCGCCGCGTAGCTCACCGTCGGTGACTCCCTCCACCCCCGCCGACCCTTCGACCACCGTGAGAACCGCCCCGGCCTTGCGGATCCATCCCGACGCTCTAGAACCCGCGGGGAGCAGCCGTTCACTGGCGTTGATCGCCGTCGCCCCGCCTCCGTTCGAGCGAAGGAGGAAGAAGGAGGGATAGACCGGTCAAACCTGACCAGTGGGCCAGGCGGGCCCACCGTCAGTGACCCAGCGCCTGTCCACGCAGGAGTAAGTGGAAGCGCCTTTCCCGAATACGCATTCGACGTGTTTTTCTTTTAAAAGTTTTCTTTTCTGTTTTTTTAAAACAGATTTTGACCAAACTTTGACCTGCTGTATCTTTTTAAATATAACTCCAAATGAATTAATTCTTTTTCCTACCTCTCTCAAATATTGTCTAGTTTATTTTAAGATTTATTTGAAAAATTTCCAGAACAACTTTTTGTGCTGTTTTTATTTTGTGTGTTAATTCATTTATATTGCTAAAATAGGATTTTTGAAGAGAGGAGAAATATTTCACGAGTTCGAAATGCACCCTGCCTTTCCACACATTGAAGGCAAGCATTCTGAACCCCGGCATAATATTTTTGTGTGTTCGATGACACGTTTATAACATCACCTCACTTTGGAGAAACTTGTTATTTCATGTGATATGATCATATGCATGGGTGCATGTTAGTGATTCCCATGCTGTTGGAAATGAACACACTTGTGATGATAATCATCCTCATGTGCCTGGCATGCATACCGGCAGGAACCCGGGAAAATCTCTGCCTTGGGTAGGCATGAGTTTGTCGCCGGTCTCCGTCGGGACGGTTACGTCTGGTATGGCATGGTAAGGTAATATGAGTGGTGACTCTGTTGGTTGAAATATATTCGTTATGCTAATCATGCAGGGAATACTTAAACCTCCTGAGTCGACCGTAGATCGAGTCTTGTTCCAGTAACCCCCATACTTGTTTCGTACTACCACTCGTCTCTATAGCAAGTAGAGTACGGTTCAGTAAGTTGTCAACCTCTTTCTAGCACACACTGTACAGATAGGCCAGGGTGGAAGATACCGGTTGTAGCTGTTAGGTAGGCCACCTGGTCCGGGGGCATGGGTGTTTCCGGTTGAGACCGAGAGGGGAGGCCACCCCTTAGAGCGCGCAATATAAATTTGATCCCATGCTACACGAGGTTGTAGCCTCCCCACTTAGAGTTTGCTTGACAGGTGTTGTGGGTGATTCCAGACACGTGTGAGTTAAGCTGGTGTGTGCAAGTTAGGTGTGTTTTCAACAAAAAAGACTGTAGACGGAATTAGTCCCGATGGACTAAAGAAATCCGTTACTCGTGGGTAAAGAGTACACCCTCTGCAGAGATTAAACATATTCGAATAGCCGTGTCCATGGTTAAGGATTACAGTCTGGGATGGGTTAAGTGTCGGTCTTAGTGTCGGTCTTCGGAGGTGAAACTGTTAAACCAGAATGGAAATTACTACTTGTGACTTGTGATAATTATGATTATTATTGTTGTTGACTAACCCGTGATATCATTGTTATCGAGTATCTTTGGGATGGTTCTACCTCCGGGATATTCACTATGATTGTTTCTTTTAAAGCCCTTTAGGGGGTGTCGCTAAGACGCCCGACTGTGGCATTTCTTTTTAAAGCCCTTTAGGTGGTGTCGCTAAGACGCCCGACTGTGGCATTTCTTTTTAAAGCCCTTTATGTGGTGTCGCTCAGACGCCCGACTGTGGCATTTCTTTTTAAAGACCTTTAGGTGGTGTCGCTAAGACGCCCGACTGTGGCATTTCTTTTTAAAAACCTTTATGTGGTGTCGCTCAGACGACCGACTGGGGCATTTCTTTTTAAAGCCCTTTATGTGGTGTCGCTCAGACGCCCGACTGTGGCATTTCTTTTAAAGCCCTTTATGTGGTGTCGCTCAGACGCCCGACTGTGGCATTTCTTTTAAAGCCCTTTATGTGGTGTCGCTCCAGACGCCCGATCGGTGCCTTTTTATTATTGTTATGGTATTGCATTTTCATAAATAACATGCTTACGTGCATCAGAGTTATATTTATCTTTTGTGACTGACGTCATGAGTATAAAAATATTTTCAGCACACTGTTGTTATATTATACCAGTGTTCATAATGTTTGCGAGTACATTCAAAGTACTCACTGACTTGTCCCTGGCTATTGTCTTGGCCAGATTTCTTGCGTGGAAAGGAGCGACCGTGTTGATAGCCCCGGAACCCACACAATGGAGATAGCAGCCTCGCGAAGATAGGAGTTAGCCTGGTCAGCTGTTCCCGTGGGAAATGGAGTCCCATAGACACTGATGTTTCACAACCCGCTTCCGCCATCAACCACTAGAAACCATTTGTTGTACTCACAGGCCAGAATGGTCTTGTGCTACATATTTTGTATTTTGCTTGGAATTTCTGTATCAAGTTGGTGCCTCATCAACTAACAGTTATCCTGGGGCTGGTGAGCACAAGGGCCATTTTCTGGGAATTAACACCCGGAGAACCGGTCGCCACAACACCACAAATAGAAGCACTTGAACCGTTGCCCATCAACACAGTTGAAGTCCCTGCGGTCTGGTAAGACGAAAACATGGAAATATCACTACATACATGCACATTAGCACCCGTGTCAATCAATCAATCAGGAGAATGACATACTGAAAGAATAGTGGGAAATATACCATACCCAGCATCCTTCATGTCAGTGTCTCCAATGAAAACATTAGCGGTCTTGCCACCTTTCCCAGGATGACGCTTGTCATAGCGATTAGGGCAACTAGGAGGCCAATGATCAGGATCCCCACACACATGACAAACACCTTTCTTCTTGTCATTCTTCTTCTTGAAGTTCGTGTGCTGCACGGCCTTGTTCTTCCCATCAAACTTTGCTTTACCATCAAACTTGCTCTTGTTCTTGAACTTGTGGGGCTGGAAGTTCTTCTTCTGTACCAGATTGGCACTAGAACCTCCCTCAATACCTCGAGCACGGTTGTCCTTTGCTCTCGCCTTTTCTTCCACATCAAGAGTACCAATGAGATCCGGAACGGAAAACTCCTACCTCTTATGCTTCAGTGAGGTAGCAAAGTTCCTCCACGTGGGAGGAAGCTTATTGATGATACCTCTGGCAATAAACTTGTCCGGTACGATACAATTGAAGTGCTCAAGTTCTCTAGCAAATGACTGAATCTCATGAGCTTGCTCAACCACGGAGCGCTCTTCAGACATCCTATAGTTATAGAATTGCTCCATGATGTACAACTCAGTTACAGTATCCGACACCCCAAACTTGGCCTCGAGTGCGTCCCAGATATCTTTTCCATTATCAATTGACGCATAAGCATCAACTATGTTCTCACCAAGAACACTCAAGAGAGCAGGCTTAACAAGGTATCCATTTTCTGAAAAGCTTGTGCCTGTTGAGCATCTTGCTCTCCTTCAGGTTTGCCAAGAGTGGCGTCATAACAACTTATGGTTTGAAACCATAGGACTGCTCTCACGCGCCACCTCTTATAGTGGATACCCTCAAACATAGGAGGTCTCATGGAAGCAGCAAAATCACTTGTGGTAAATTGCCTATAATAATGTTTTTGGATTGTTGGAAATATGAGCAATTTACCGAATGATTTTATTAACTGAAATACTAGATAAAGCATGACTAGTATAGCAGTGATAAAATAAGCCATGTGATTTGACAAAGAGAAGGTAGATAATATCTGCATATATGAACTAGAACCGATCATCTCTAGAGCAGACAGTAGATCAAGATGCATATATGAAGTAGGGCCTAACAAGTCTAGGGTAAACACTAGAACAAGGAACTATTGCAGGACTTCTAACAGGAAAAGTAAGAACACGTACGGGACAACAGCAGGAGCAGAGGCTCTGGACTTGGGGTCGGTGTCCTCCATGTCGTCGAGGAGGTTGTCGACGTCGGGGAAGTAGTCGTCGGAGTCCGGGGCGTCCGTGACGAAGAAGTCAGTAGTCGTGCAGAGCGCTCCCCAAAAACCTTATCACCCTTCTCCCGTACATGACTCAGAAGGTGCGGTTTCGGAGGCCTACTGTCCCGACCTGCGGTGCACGCTGCAAGCCGGGATGGGGAAGATTGTAGCAGCAGCGCAGTGCTCAGGAACTTTGTGGTGAGAGGAAGAGGACCTTTTGATGTGTCTCTCTGGAGAGGAGCGACCTCTCTTATATAGGCACAGGCGAGGGACGCGAACAGGCTGCGACGGGAGGTGAAGCAACATAGGGAGACGAAGCGAACAGGCAGCACGCAAAGAGGTGTGCCGTTCGTATTTAGTCTCAACTATAGCAAAACGTTTCAGCTCCCGTGTGACCGTTCGTATGCCCATCATGCGTGGCAAAAATTTAGACATCGGCTCGGTTCATTCCCGCAATCCGCGTCGCGTCGCGTCGTGACGAGGTGTGCGGCAGAGGAGGAGCGCGCGTGGATGTCCCTCTTGTTCTCATGCTCAAACAAGTGGGGAAAGAGCCTCCCTTATAAAGAGGTCCAACTCCCTCAAAACTAGCAATGTGGGACAAAACTTTAGTTCCACCTCTTGCCTTGCACGAATGGGCTGTGTGGGCCTCTAGGATTTATTAGGAATTTCTGAAACTGCTATTGGGCTAGGCCCAAAATAGACAAAATTCCAGCATGTTTGACCAGGCAAAAGGATGGGCACCACTTGGGCATCGTGTTGTTGGATGATTGTTGTACCCGGTGGTGCATCGGCTTGCTCGCGTTTGGTCGTGACTCTCTTAAGTTTCATTTTGCATGCCCTGTTTTCTGTAGTGTTCTGCGTATGCAATCTAAGTGTGCCATTTTGCTGAGTGATGAACCTCTGAGGCTCCGACTATGTCAGAGATGCTGCAATGTTAGCTATGATGTTGCACTCTATTGTTTATTCACTTTAGTATCTATCTCTATGTTTCGATGTAATACAGTTTCTTTAATGGAGTTGTTTCAAAAAGGTAAAAAAGAGGACTCACTTTGTAAGAACATTTAAAAAGCATTTAGCATTATAAACACGGAAGAGTTGCATGGAGCCCAAATTGGCACTCATGTCGATCAACTTGCACCGTACCAAACACTCGACCAGTCTCGTTTTTCTATATCCAAATCTACCCCTCTACCCCTAATAATAAAGGAAATAGTGTTTTTGGCTGTCCCTCCAAAACAATACCCCGAAAGTTGCTATAAATTACCCACCATGCCATCCGTAAGTGATGAAAATGATTCAATTTTATTTTAGGGTCACCGTGGAGTACGGTTCTTATACGGTGACTGAGGGAGTCCTGGATTAGGGGGTGTCCGGATAGCCGAACTATCACCGTTGGCCGGACTCCTAGACTATGAAGATACAAGATTGAAGACTTCGTCCTGTGTCCGGATGGGACTTTCCTTGGCGTGGAAGGCAAGCTTGGCGATACGGATATGTAGATCTCCTACCATTGTAACCGACTCTGTGTAACCCTAACCCTCTCCAGTGTCTATATAAACCGGAGGGTTTTAGTCCGTAGGACGAACAACAATCATACCATAGGCTAGCTTCTAGGCTTTAGCCTCTTTGATCTCGTGGTAGATCTACTCTTGTACTACCCATATCATCAATATTAATCAAGCAGGAGTAGGGTTTTACCTCCATCGAGAGGGCACGAACCTGGGTAAAAACATCGTGTCCCTTGTCTCCTGTTACCATCCGCCTAGACACACAGTTCGGGACCCCCTACCCGAGATCCGCCGGTTTTGACACCGACATTGATGCTTTCATTGAGAGTTCCTCTATGTCGTCACCTTTAGGCCCGATGGCTCCTTCGATCATCAACAACGACACGGTCCAGGGTGAGACTTTTCTCCCTGAACAGATCTTCGTATTCGGCGGCTTTGCACTGCGGGCCAATTCACTTGGCCATCTGGAGAAGATCGAAAGCTACGCCCCTAGCCATCAGGTCAGATTTGGGAGTTTGAACTACACGGCTGACATCCGCGGAGACTTGATCTTCGACGGATTCGAGCCACAGCCAAGCGCGCCGCACTGTCTCGATGGGTATGATCTAGCTCTGCCGCCGAACAGTGCCCTGGAGGCCGCACCAGCGTCCGCTCCAACCCTTAGCTTGGAGCCAACTTCGCCGATCGAGGACGAGTGGCTGGACACCGCCTCGGGGGCTACGATCTCTATGGCGATTGAGCCGAACACCATCCCTGTCCTTTGCAAAGCCCGTGACTCTGAGGTGTCGGACTCCTCTCCGGACTCCGTACCTCCCGCGCCCCTGCCAATCAAATCCGATTGGGTGCCGGTTATGGAGTTCACTGCCACGGACATCTTTAAGCACTCGCCCTTTGGCGACATCCTGAATTCACTAAAGTCTCTCTCTTTATCAGGAGAGCCCTGGCCGGACTATGGTCAGGAAGGTTGGGATGCGGACGACGAAGAAATTCAACGCCCACCCACCACCCACTTTGTAGCCACTGTCGATGATTTAACCGACATGCTCGACTTCGACTCCGAAGACATCGACGGTATGGACGACGATGCAGGAGACAACCAAGAACCAGAGCCTACAGGGCACTGGACGGCCACCTCGTCATACAACATATACATGGTGGACATCCCAAAAGATGGGAATGGCAATGGAACAGCGGAGGATGACCTCTCCAAGAAACAGCCCAAGCGCCGGCGTTAGCGGCGCCGCTCTAAATCCCGCCACAACAAAAACGGTGATTCCGGCACTGGAGATAATAATACCACGGACAGTGCCGAAGACAACCCCCTCCAGCAGGATTCAGCACAGGAGGAGGGAGAAGCCAGCCCTCATGATAGAGCGGCAGACAGAGAGGTAGAGGACGATAATTATATGCCTCCCTCTAAAGACGAAGCAAGCCTCGACGACGACGAATTTGTCATGCCCGAGGATCCCGTCGAACCAGAGCGTTTCAAGCACAGGCTTATGGCCACGGCAAGCAGCCTCAAGAAAAAGCAACAACAGCTTAGAGCTGACCAAGACTTGCTAGCTGACAGATGGACCGAAGTCCTTGCAGCCGAAGAGTACAAACTCAATCGCCCCTCCAAGAGCTACCCAAAACGCAGGCTGCTACCCCAATTAGAGGAGGAAGCAACCAAACCTACATCACCCGTGCATGATGCGGCCGACCGGCCACCTCGTGGCCGTGACAGAGAGGCCTCTAGGCCCTCCACTAAAGTCGCACCCCGGCGTCGCTCAAAAAGTTCAAAGCCACGGGGAAATGCGCCAGACTTGCGAGACATATTGGAGGACAAGGCAAGGCAAATAAGATCGATCTACGGATCGCGTGGGCGCCCCACGACACGTGATGACAACTGTCACGCCGGATACAGCAATTCCGGCCGGTCCGAACACAGTACACAAAGCTCATCTGAGCTCCGTCGTGATATAGCCCAATACAGAGGCGCCGCACACCCACTATGCTTCACAGACGAAGTAATGGATCATCAAATCCCCGAGGGTTTCAAACCCATAAACATTGAATCATACGACGACACAACAGATCCTACGGTTTGGATCGAGGACTATCTCCTTCACATCCACATGCCCCGCGGTGATGATCTACACGCCATCAAATACCTCCCACTCAAGCTTAAAGGACCAGCTCGGCATTGGCTCAACAGATTGCCAGCAGAATCAATTGGTTGTTGGGAAGACCTGGAAGCCGCATTCCTTGATAACTTCCAGGGCACATATGTGCGACCACCAGACGCCGATGACCTAAGCCACATAATTCAGCAGCCAGATGAATCGGCCAGACAATTCTAGACATGGTTCTTAACCAAGAAAAATCAAATCGTTGACTGTCCGGATGCAGAGGCCCTTGCAGCCTTCAAACATAACATCCACGACGAGTGGCTTGCCCGACACCTAGGACAGGAAAAGCCAAAATCCATGGCAGCCCTCACATCACTCATGACCCGCTTCTGCGCGGGAGAGGATAGCTGGCTAGCTCGCAGTAACAACCTGACCAAAAACCCTGGTAGTTCGGATACCAAGGACAGCAATGGCAGGTCGCGTCGCAACAAGCACAAGCGCCGCATTAACGGCGATAATGCTGAAGATACGGCAGTCAATGCCGGATTCAGTGGCTCTAAACCCGATCAACGGAAAAAGCCGTTCAAAGGAAATACTCAGGGCCCATCCAATTTGGACCGAATACTCGATCGCTCATGCCAGATACATGGCACCCCTGAAAAACTAGCCAACCACACCAACAGGGATTGTTGGATGTTCAAGCAGGCAGGCAAGTTAAATGTCAGAAAACAACGACAAGGGGTTGCATGGCGATGACGAGGAGGAGCCCCGGCCGCTGAACAATAGAGGACAGAAGGGCTTTCCCCCACAAGTGCGGACGGTGAACATGATATACGCAACCCACATACCCAAAAGGGAGCGGAAGCGTGCACTAAGGGACGTATACGCGATGGAGCCAGTCGCCCCAAAGTTCAACCCATGGTCCTCCTGCCCGATCACTTTTGATCGAAGGGACCACCCCAGTAGCATCTGCCACGGCGGATTCGTCGCATTGGTTCTTGACCCAATCATTGACGGATTTCACCTCACTAGAGTCCTGATGGATGGCGGCAGCAGCCTGAACCTGCTTTACCAGGATACAGTGCGCAAAATGGGCATAGACCCCTCAAGGATTAAACCCACAAAAACGACCTTTAAAGGCGTCATACCAGGTGTACAGGCCAACTTTACAGGCTCAATTACACTCGAAGTGGTCTTCGGATGCCCGGATAACTTCCGAAGTGAGGAATTAATCTTCGACATAGTCCCGTTCCGTAGTGGCTATCACGCACTGCTTGGACGAACCGCATTTGCAAAGTTCAATGCGGTGCCGCACTACGCATACCTCAAGCTCAAGATGCCAGGCCCTCGAGGAGTAATCACGGTCAATGGAAACACCGAACCCTCTCTCGGAACGGAGGAGCATACGGAGGTCCTCGCGGCGGAAGTACAAAGCAGCCTCTTAAGGCAATTCTCGAGTCCGACTACTAAACGTTCGGACACCGTCAACCGCGCCCGGAGTAACCTACAACAAGACCGCCTGGCATGTTCCGAGCACGCATAGCAATGCGGCCCCAACCCCAGCCCTCGCGAAATCGCGAGACCAGTACCACGCGTACATAACTATGCTCTGGAGATACCATGGGCATAGGGGGAGGGGCACGACCACAACATGCCCAGAGTGCGGCTCAACTGCACCAGGGGCTCGCAATTGTGTCATTCTTTTTTTTCTTATTCTCGGGACTCTGTTTTCCAGAAGCCCTGTCTGGCAGTAGAATCGTCGAACTCACGATGCAACAGCCAGGGAAGCAGAAAAGCTACGTCGAGTGTCCAGGTGGTCTCTATTACGAGCAGTATACCTTTTTTACATACCATCCCGCAGCCTACCCCTGGAGGGTGGCATGTTAAATAGTCCCATCCCTTGCTTATCGCACTATTTGTATCATTCTGCTTTCATTGCAGTATCTTTTGAATAAACAATACATAGCTTCTGCTTATTATTGCATTCCTTTCTTTTCATAAATTTTCATCTATGACATGTTGCACCCGTACAACTTGGTACGGTCAATACACCAGGGGCTTAAGTAGCCCAAAACATGGTGTGATAAGTCCGAACACTTCACAAGTGCGGCACCCCGAACTTATAGCATTATATGCATCGGCTCCGAATCATGTCTTGGGTCAATAGTTGGGTTTGCCCGGCTCCCATGTTTTGGTACCTTACATTCCATTATATCGCCTAAGGTAGCGCTGGGAGAACCACTGTGATTGTGCCCCGGTTGAGCTGGGTTGAGCACCTCAGTGGAGAAAGCTAAAACTGACCGTCATGATAGGGCGAGAGCTGGTCGCTGTTCGAGAGGTTTTTCGGGTCACTAAAGACTCATGCCGCTTAGAGCGAGGAGTCGGCATTGTCCGGCCAAGGCGTGTATAGCGCCCCGAACTCGGTCTTCCGAATACCAGGGGCTTCGCCGAAATTTAAAATTATAGAATTCTATGGCTAAGTGAGAGTGTTCAAGCATTATAGTCCGGTTGCCTCGTTCGTCGTGTTGAACGCCTCCCTCGAAGGACCCAAGAATGGGAACAAGAGCGCTCAAGTTTATCCCGAACACCCCAGCACTCGTGGCATGGGGGCTGAAGCCAACGACTCGCCATCTCTCAAATTTGATAAACGGCCGCACAGAAGGTAATATTTTAAATTAACAAGCGTTGCTTAGCGCATATGAACAAAGTTTTCAGCGTACAGGATAACAAATGCGAGTCTACTAAAAAACTACATCTTTGGAGCATTCACCCGCTATAAGGCGGGCACCCTTCAGGACGCCCTCATAGTACATCTCGGGCTTGCGATACTCCTTGCCCGGCGGTGGCGCGTCCGTCACAAGCTTCTCGGCGTCCATCTTGCCCCAGTGCACTTTAGCACGGGCAAGGGCCCGACGGGCACCTTCAATGCAGACGGAGTGCTTGATGACTTCAATCCATGGACAGGCGTCCACCAGCCGCCGCACCAGACTGAAGTAGCTCCCAGGCATGGCTTCTTTAGGCCACAGCTGAACTATGAGGCCCTTCATGGCCTGTTCGGCCACCTTGTGGAGCTCGACCAGCTGCTTCAGGTGGTCGCTCAGGGGCACCGGATGTCCGGCCTCAGCATATTGAGACCAGAACACCTTTTCTGTCGAGCTCCCCTCCTCGGCTCGGTAGAACGCGGCAGCATCGGACACACTACAGGGCAGATCTGCGAATGCTCCTGGAGAGCTCCGGATTCGGGTAAGTAACAGATAATTCACTTTTACATGCTTGCTTTGCATATAGAATGCCTTACCCGCCGCTATCTTTTTTATCGCCTCAATCTCCTGGAGGGCCTTCTGGGCTTCGGCCTTAGCGGCTTTGGCACTCTCAAGAGCCAAGGCGAGCTCGGACTCTTGAGTCTTCGAGTCACGCTCCAAACTCTCATGTTTTTCCATGAGAGCCTGGAGCTCTTGCCGCACCTCCGCTACCCGCGCCTCCTGCTTCTCTCACTCGGTGCGCTCCGCAGCCGCACTGTTTTCAGCCTTGGACACCGCTTCCTTCAGGGTCGCCACCTCGTTTGTGGCCCCTGCAATACTCACGTTATTCCTGTCATTTTTTGCAACCAAATCCTTTCTATAAGGTATTACTTTAATAAGGTATTACTTACCTTCCTTGTCCTCGAGCTCGTTCTCGGACCGCTCGAGGCTCTCCTTCAATGCATTGACCTCCGCAGTCAATGCGGCAGAGGTCAGCAGCGCAGCCTGCATTCCCATATTGACATATTTATGTTAGACTCCTGCGTATATCTTTTTAGATCCCCAGCTCGGCTTTTCTTTCCGAACACCGAACTAAGCATCAGGGGCTACTGTCTATGCGGTAATATTCTTACATATCTTGAAAACTTACCTCAAAGCCTGTTAGAAGGCTGGTACAGGCTTCAGTCAGCCCGCTCTTGGCGGACTGAACTTTCTGGATCACCGCACTCATGATAGTGCGGTGCTCCTCGTCGATGGAGGCGCCGTTAAGCGCCTCCAGCAAGCTGTCCGGTGCCTCCGGTTGGACCGAGGCCACCGGCGTCGCAGTCTTGCCCTTCTTACGAAGGGGGCGCCTGCCAGACTCCGGAACCACTGAAGGTTCCGGTACGGAGTCCGGCCCAAGGCCGGACTTAGAACCCTCTGGGGTTTTGCCCCCTTTGCGCCCGAAATCCGGGAGGTCACCTTGCGGCGCCTCCAGGACCACCTCCTCCTGGTCGGGCCCCTTTTGGGACTCCACCGCGGCGTCGTCTGCATCAGGAGGGGAGGAGGCGGTCCAAAGTGAAGTGCTATTCACATCATCTTCGCCGTCGTCGGCGTTGGTGGAAAAGTCCGGAGGAAGGGCCCTTACTTTCTTGGACCCTCCGGCCCCCCCAGCTGGGGTGGCCTTCCTTTTCTTCTCTCCCCTCGCTGGGGGAGAAGCCTCTTTTTTCTCCTCCTCGTCTTCGCGCGAGGAGTCCGCCTTGGAGTCATCAGACGATGAGTCCGATAACACCTGACGCCGGGAACTCTTTCGGGTTCCCGTGGCCTTCTTCTTGGCCTTCTTATCCGGCACCACGTGAGGTGCCGGAACCAGCAGCCCCGTCAATCGGGCGTCCGCTGGGTCTTCTGGTAAGGGAGCCGGACAGATAACCTGCCCGGACTTCGTCTGCCAGGCCTGTCAAAGGTAAGGGAGTTTAGATCCCGCATAGAGTCAAGCTATGAAAAACAAGTGTCCTGTAAAGGGTAAAATAGCTTACCTCGCCGGCTTGACACTGCGAGCTAAATCCGCGATCTTCGGTAGCGGATGCGGGAGCCTCGGCGCTCTTGAACAGCACCTTCCAGGCATCTTCGTACGTAGTGTCGAAGAGCCTGTTCAAGGTTTGGTGCTGTGCCGGATCAAACTCCCACAAGTTGAAGGCCCATTGTTGGCACGGGAGGATCCGACGGATGAGCATGACCTAGACTACGTTGACGAGCTTGATCTTCTTGTTCACAAGGTTTTGGACACAGGTTTGGAGTCCGGTCAGCTCTTCCAAATCACCCCATGTCAGGCCCTTCTCTTTCTAGGAGGTGAGCCGTGTGGGGATGCCAGATCGGAATTCGGGGCCTGCTGCCCATTTAGGGTCACGCGGCTCGGTGATGTAGAACCACCCCGATTGCCACCCTTTGATGGTTTCCATGAAGGAGCACTCGAGCCATATGATGTTGGGCATCTTGCCCACCATGGCGCCTCCGCACTCCGCCTGCTGGCCGCCCACTACCTTCGGCTTGACATTGAAGGTCTTCAGCCATAAGCCGAAGTGGGGCTTGATGCGGAGGAGGGCCTCGCACACAACGATAAACGCTGAGATGTTGAGGATGAAATTCGGGGCCAGATCGTGGAAATCCAGGTCGTAGTAGAACATGAGCCCCCGGACAAATGGGTAGAGTGGGAAGCCCAGTCCGCGGAGGAAATGAGGAAGGAACACCACCCTCTCATGGGGCCTGGGGGTGGGGATGAGCTGCCCCTCGTCTGGAAGCCGGTGCGCAATGTCGTTGTGCAGGTATCCGGCTTTCCTCAACTTTTTGATGTGCCCCTCCATGACGGAGGAGGCCATCCACTTGCCTCCCGCTCCGGACATGGCTGGGGAAGGTTGAGGCGAGATGTGTGGACTTGGGCGCTGGAGCTCGAGTGCGCGGAAATTGATAAGCAAAGGAGGAAGAAGGCGTAGGTAAAAAGGTGGATCCTTATCCCCATATATGGACGGACGAAACTATGCGTCCCCACCAGCCTGGTAAAACTCGCTTATCTTCCAAGCGGCGTAATCAATGGCGCGGTTGGGATACCCACGCCCGTATTGATGAGAATCCCGGAATAAGGGGGCACGATCTCCGCTTTGATAAGACGTGCCAAGGAAACCGCCCCGCTAAACACGCTGAGATGGGACAGTAAAAACGATTCCAATAAAGGCTTGGCCGTGGTGTGACGTCACGCCGCAGAATACGTCAGCAGATTGAATTTGTGTAAGGATTATTCTCTCTATGGTGGTATGTGGAACTTATTTTGCAGAGCCGGACACTATCCTTGTGTTTAAAATCTTCTATGAAGTATTCGGAGGAGGAACCCGCCTTGCAATGCCAAAGACAATATGCACGCCGGACTCGTCGTCATTGAAGCCTGGTTCAGGGTCTACTGAGGGAGTCCTGGATTAGGGGGTGTCCGGATAGCCGAACTATCACCGTTGGCCGGACTCCTAGACTATGAAGATACAAGATTGAAGACTTCGTCCCGTGTCCGGATGGGACTTTCCTTGGCGTGGAAGGCAAGCTTGGCGATACGGATATATAGATCTCCTACCATTGTAACCGACTCTGTGTAACCCTAACCCTCTCCAGTGTCTATATAAACCGGAGGGTTTTAGTCCGTAGGACGAACAACAATCATACCATAGGCTAGCTTCTAGGGTTTAGCCTCTTTGATCTCGTGGTAGATCTACTCTTGTACTACCCATATCATCAATATTAATTAAGCAGGAGTAGGGTTTTACCTCCATCGAGAGGGCCCGAACCTGGGTAAAAACATCGTGTCCCTTGTCTCCTGTTACCATCCGCCTAGACGCACAGTTCGAGACCCCCTACCCGAGATCCGCCGGTTTTGACACCGACAGTGACGCCTCCATCTTACACAAACACCGAAATGGCCCAATGGTTTAGCACTCCATGTTCCACCCTCAACGCCGGGGTTTGAGTCTGAGATCTCCCATCCTTTTTGTCTATGTCGACTTTTCTCTCCTCGCCGCAAGAGCTCATGGGCCGGCCCATGCACGCAGTGTGACACCCTGTTTTTTCAATTCCGTTTTTGCTTTTTCTATTCTCATTTGTTTTTTTGTTTTTCCTTCTTTAAATTATTTTAGGATTTTTTTAAAAATCCAATTTTCAAAAAATTGTGACTTATGGAAATAAATGAAAAATTGTAATATGTTCGCGAATTAAAAAAATAGTGGGGAAACCGTAAAATGTTCGTGATTTTAAAAAAACTGTCCGCATATTATTAAAAAATCATTATTTCGAAAAAATTCTCGTGAAATAAAAATGTTCATGATTTTTAATGTATTCCAGCCATATCCGGGAATTTAAAAAAATAACCATGAAATTTGAAAAATACCATCTTCAATGATTTGGAAAAAAAGTGATTGGGGAATACAATAATGTTCATAATTTAAAAAAAAGGTCGTGTATTCAAAACATATTCATGAATCTGAAAACTGTCCATGAAATATTAGAAGATGTTCACAAAAATTCAAAAACATATCGCGAATTTCAAAATTTATTCCATAATTTTTTTAAAAGCTCATCGATTCAAAAAATGTTTGTTGAATAAAAAACTATTCATGAATTCAAAAACCGTTCATGCATTTCAAAAAATGTCGTCTCAACATAACAAGTGTTCGTAGTAGGCGTTCATGAAGTCTTCTATGCCTTGGATTTGATTAGTTTTTGAAAAGTCTTTATATGTCTAGGCGTTGGTAGTAGTTCGTGCTCGATGAATTTGTTTTTACAGTTTTAAACATTCCCTTACGCGGCACATTGACAAGTGCAGCGTGCAGTGGGAAGCTCATATTCTTGGGGTTTACCATGTCGAATGCATTGTGATCATGTGGACATTGCAGACATCATCGATGAGGGTGGGAAGAAAGATAAATGGCAACACGGTGGGCCACCATGTTAAAACAGAGGATGCTCATATTTTATGGTATTAAGCCATGCTTATTTGGCTAGGGTGTATTATTTTTGTCTCCCGTTGCAACGCACGAGCATATATTTGCTAGTGGGTGTCATACATGTTCAGATCATAAAGGATTTAGCTACCTAGCTTGTTTCATCGCGAGTGGCATGACAGATTCATAATAATGATGCTCCGTGCACCGGTGATAGAACACCGCGGCGGCCACAGTGGAGTAGAGCTGCACGCCGGCGGACGGGAGAAGATATCCATGGAAGACACCGAAGACGCCGCTCTGCAAACAGTACACGGCGAACGCGTACGCCGGGTAGATGGCAACCGGCAGGAGGCTCGCCACGAGCACCATCACGGCGGCCTCCTTCCTCATCGCCCTCGCGGCCATGAGCCGCCACGCCCGCCGGAGAGCAGCGCGCGTTCCGCCTTCGCCGTAACCTTCATCTGCCGCCGACGCGGCGATCGCCACCTGGAAGACCGCGGCGAGGAAGATGTGCGAGAGGAGGACGAGGAGGAGAAGGAACAGCACGTAGCCTGACACGAAAGACGCCACGGCGGCGGCCGTGTCCGACCGGGCAGCGGCACCGCGCTTCCACCAGCACCAGGACGCGAGGCACGCGGCGAGGACAGCCGCGGACGACGCGAACTGGAGGACGGCGACGAGGGCGGCGGTGGCCAAGGTGGCGCGGGTCCTCCCCGCGGCGACGAGCTCGGTCAGCGAGCGCGGACGCCGGTCGCCGGCGCACGTCGCTGAGGCGGCGAGCGCGACGGCGACCCGCGTGGCGAGCTGGCTGGCGAGGTACGCTAGGTAGAGGAGGAGGAGCTTCTTGGCGTGTCCCCGGATCTCCTCGTCGCTTTCCGCCGGGTAGAAGTCGTAGATGTCGTTCTCCCTGGCCAGCACGCCGACGTGGACGAGGACGGCGGCGGCGAGAGGATGGGCGTAGAGGAGGGCGACGGAGAAGGAGACGAAGGTGTGGGCGTAGACGAGCGCGAAGGCGGAGGCGAAGAGGCTGCCGTTTCGCGTGGGGAGGACCAGGGAGTCCGCGACGAAGCTGGTGCGCGGGGACGACGAGCCTGCGTTGCTTGCTGCCGTGGCGGCCATGGAGGAATTGATGGATGGATGGATGGATCAACTGGCTATGCGAGAGAGCTTGACCGCTAAGCTTAGCGTGCAGCAGTAGCTTGTGAAGCAGACATTAGTGGATTTGCATCGCAGTCGTGGTGGGCACCCGAAGAAAATTCTCGGGAGACGACTTGGACTTTCGGAGTCGTCGGTCAGTAATAAATGTGACATATATTTCGACAGATTTGCCACTTTACAATTTTCTTAACGTGATTGCTAAATCTCAGTCAACCGAGACTTCATCTCGGTCGATGTTACATTTGTGAGAGCTTACGTGAAGATCTGTGCATAAAAGTTTATTTTTTTCTTTATTCCTTTTTACATGTTGTGTCGCTTGACTAAGAGTTTCAGTCGACTCAGATCTAGACACATCTTTTTTATTTATAAATGACTGATACAATGTCTAGTGACACAACACACCCATCATGATTACAACTACACACAACCCTTTGTTCGTCTCAAGGCACGAATGACAAAGAGGCAGAAAAACAGAGGCCAAGGCCGCGTCTCAATCAATGTTGAACACGTCGAAAGGTTGAACATAACTCCATGCCCGACTGACTCAACGCGTACTTCACCCTTGGCGCATAGGAGAACAGTGTGTGGACAACAGTTCTGCCTCTCCAAAAGAGAAAAAAAATTCTCTTCCGCCAGAGACATTGATTTGCTCCTTTGTGGAAGCACATATTTTCATTCGCGAGAGGTAGAACTGTGCCTTAAAAAAGAAAAAAAAATACATTTCCTCTTTTTCCGCGAGAGCCATGGATTTGCTTGTCACAGAGGCATAAGATTGTTTCTACGTGAGGCACAGTTGTACCTCAAGGAAAAGGGAAAAAAACACGGGTTTTTTTCTTCTGCGAGAGGAACGAATTTACCTCGCGCGAAGACACATATTTGCTTTTGCCATAGGGACAATGCCTCTCGAAAGAGAAAAAAATGGGGCTAAATTGTGCTTCTATCTTGGATTTTTTATCTGTTTTTCGTGATATTTTTTGTTAAAATCTATTAACATAGGATCTAATTTCTAAGATCTAGATGCAAAAAATCCATGAGCGTAAACTTTTCACGATTCGGATGCAAGATTTAAGAAATAAAATATTTTGAATAAACGAACCTACAAGAAAAGAAAAACTCCAAATACAATTTGAGAAGATGAGAGTGACCTTTGTGAAAGGTACCCATTAATTAGTGATTTGGCTCCATCGGTCTCCTCTTAAACTTTGTCCTCGCGCTGTACTACTAGGCCGGCCCATTTCTGTTTATTTTCGTTCGTTTTGTTTTCTCGAGTTTGCTAGTCTTCGTCCGCTTGTTTCGTTCATGGTTTTCTCCGCTTTTTGGTGTGGGTTTCTTCTTCGGGTTTCATTGTTGGGTTCTTTTTTTTTTGGTGTTTTGTTGCTTTTTATTTCTTCGCTGGCTTCCTTGTTTTATTTTTTCTAATCTTTTTTGTTGTTTTTCTACTTTTTTTCCATTTTGCTGTTTTTTCGGTTTTTCTCTTTGTTTTTTCATTCCTTTTCTATTTTTTAATTTTTTTTGTTTCTTTCTTATTTTTTTCATCAGTTTTCTTCATTTTTCTTTGGTTTCAATTTGTTTCCTCAGAGCTTTTCAGGTTCTTTTTTTTCGAATTTTCTGTTTTTTGTTTGTTTCGGAGGTGTTTATTTCTTCCGCTTCTTTGGTTTGCACCGCTTTTCTTCAACAAATGTCTGTATTTTTCAAACACATTTGTACACTTTACTTATACATCAGGAACAATTTTCATACATACTTACTATTTTTTGAAAACATGATTAACATTATAAAAATTGAATATTTTTCTAATTCACATTGTACATTTTGGGTATATGCCAGGAACATTTTTAATTAGATGTTTACCTTTTTAAATTTATGATCTTTTGTTACAAAAAATACACATTTATTAAAACTTATGTTTTATTTTCAAAAAATTCGATATGTGTTCTACATTTTTTATATACATACCGAACATTGTTTTATCAACTCTAGTGCCTATCATGGGCCGGAGAGGTCAAGGAGGGTTCTGGATGGGCCGTTCTAATTAAAATATGTATTTCACTTACAGCTGAACACGAACAAGATCCGACTGATCTCTGGTTCTCAACGTTTATCATACTCACGTTCTTTCCTAAAAAAAATATACTCACGATATTTAAAAACTATAAGTGGTGATCGCACAAAGAACAAGAGATAGACAAATACTGTATTTTTTTGTCAGATACTAGACCAAATTTTTCAGGAAAACTTCCAATCTATTTATCTTCAATCATGATATTACAATGAACACCGAAAATAATAAAAATTACATCCAGATCCGTAGACCATCTACCGATGACTACAAGCACTGAAGCAAGCTGAAGGCGCGTCGCCGTCATCACCCCTCCTTCGACGGAGCTAGGCAAAACTCTTTGTAGTAGACAGTCAGAAAGTCGTCGTGTTAAGGCCCATAGGACTAGCGCACCAGAACAACAACCGCCTCCGTTGAAGAGTAGCGTAGATCGGAAGGATCCAACCTGAATACACACGAACTTAGATGAACTACAATCAGATCCGAGCAAATCCACCAAGGACAGATCCGCCGAAGACACACCTCCACACGCACACCAACGATGCTAACCGCACCACCGGGACGGGGCTAAGCGGGGATAACCTTATTCCATCTTTAGGGAGCCGCCACCGTCTCATATTCCTCGGCCGGACACAAACTCTAACAAAACTCGAAGAAATTCCTCGATGTTGTTCACGACAGGATGGTCTCAATCTCCTCGATGTTAGTAGTACTCAACTTACTGTATTATTTACTGGTTCTTTGCTGACCATTCTTGGACTATTATTTACTATCTCCGTTCGGGTTTATTAGTCTCTTTCTATTTTGGTAAAATTCGGACCTTTGATTTAACTCGAAAAAATAAGGTATATATTACAAAAATAGTATCATTGAAAACCTCTTTTGAGTATGAATCTAACAATATAATTTTTATGACATATAATTTATATAACTCTTAGTCAATTTATGGTCAAAATTGGGTATAAAATACAAATGAGATCAATAAACCCAGAGAAAGGTAATACTGGGTTGTCAACTTGACACTATATATATAGGGATAAGCATATTTTTCGTCCTCGAACTCTGGCGATAGTATAGGAATCGTCCCTCAACTTCGAAACCGGTAAAACTCAGTCCCTCAACTATTTAAACCGGTTACTTTTCGTCCCTCGCGGCACTTTAAGTGGTTTTGGTATGACCTGGACCCGGTTTTGACTAAAACTGTACACGTGGCTGGTTTTGACCGCCATGTCACTTAAGTCGCATGTTTGTCCAGTTTGGACAGAGTTCAGAACAGATTTCATGACAACATATTCAGTCGCATGTTTGTCCAGTTTGAACAGAGTTCAGAACAGTTTCATGACAACATATTCAGTCGCATGTTTGTCCAGTTTGGACAGAGTTCAGAACAGATTTCATGAAAAACAGTCTGACATAACCACAAACATAGTACTGATTAGTCTTACAAGCAAACCACAAGGGAATTCTCAAAGTCTGACAAAGCAAATGAGAGATAGTACTGATTAGTCTTACAAGCAACCACAAACATGAATTCTGACTTGAGCACTTGCAGCACCACAAGGGAACATCAGTACAAGTACAGTACTAGTCCAGTAGTTTTGCTGGGACTTTCTTTGCTCTTTTATTTCCTCCAACTTGAGCACTTGCAGCACCAGATGTAACATTGACTGTAAATGATGAACTAGACTGCACGTTCACTGTCACATTTTTTACAGCAATATTGGAGGAAGCCTTCATCTTGTGCTTAGGCAGTCCTAGGGATTTATTTGCCCTCTTTTGCACAGGACCAAGGTTCTCATCAGTTGTAGATGCTCTTTTACGGTTGGTGCTTTGTTGGGATGTTTTCACATTTGCCTGACAAGGGAAGAAAGATTTAACATCAGCAAAAAAATCATTTACAAGATTTAACAAGATTTAACATCAGCATGGTTATGTGTATTGTACCTGGGAACTAGACATCTTGGAGGCTTTTGCATTGCTTCTTGACTTGGTAAATGATCTAGCGGCATTTCCTGAAGCTGCATTTTGTCCAACAGTAGCTGCTCCATTTGAACTTGAAGCGGCATTTCCTGGACATGTAGTTTTATTGTGACCAGTGCACTTGCATTTCCTGCATCTAATCAAAGTTCCAACCCTCGAAACTTTGGTAGCTTTTGGTTTTTCAGTACCCTCTCTTTTTCTCTCTTTCCGAGGCCTTCCTGGCATCTTAACATATCTAGGAGCTAGTGGTTTAGGCTTGTCTGATTCTGGCCAACCTTGGGGTCCTTCAACTGGTTGCAGGCAATATGCATAGGTTTTCTTGAATGCTTCCACTGAGTAACAACTAGCCACATAACCATGTAACTGATTGGTGTGTTGATGGATTGCAGAGACGGCATGAGCACAAACTATACCAGATAACTGCCAATACCTACAGCTACAGGTCATTTGATTGAGATCAACTGTAAACCTTTGAGATCCATGTTGCACCTCAAAACAGTTATTTCCATTGCTAACTGCATGACATATACCAGATACATCGATGGCCTTGCTTAATTTCTTGTTTATATTAGGACATATAGGATCATCCCATTTCTCACACTTGTCTCTGTTCTCTTGTATTCTAACCATCACCATTCTCCTAATTGTCTCTAGCATGAAAAGAATTGGGAGAAACCTAGCTTCTACTATCCACTTGTTAAAACTTTCGCACATATTATTGTCGACAGAGTCACAATTGCTACCTAATTTGAACCATGCTCTACACCAATGCTTTGGATCAGTTTTCAACATTGCTCTAGATCCAAGGACCGTAAGTTGAGCAAGCTTGGCTCTACAATAGTTGAAAAAGCTTACACTTGCAGCCTTTGCACAAGCCCAGAATGGCTTCTGCCATTCCTTGTTCTTGAACTTCATCCTCCAGTTGGCATAAATATGCCTGGCGCAATTCCTATGTTCAGCCCTCGGTGCCCAGTTTGAAACTGCGGTGATGATACCCTTCTGTTGATCCGATATAATCACCCAACCTTCACCATCTAGCACAGTCACATCTCTGAAAAGTAAAGAACAAAACCAGTCCCAACTACCATTGTTCTCTTTTTCAACAACTGCCCAAGCCAAAGGGTACATCTGGTTGTTGGCATCCCTCCCTACTGCACATAAAAGCTCTCCATTGGTTGCTCCCTTGAAAAAGCAGCCATCAAATCCAATAACCTTCCTACAGCCAGCCATGAACCCTTTTTTGCATGCCTCTAAGCAGATATATATCCTATGGAAGATAGGCTTCACTTGATTTGGTTCCAATTTAACCACTACTGTGCTACCTGGGTTACTCCTTAACAGCTCCAACTGATAGTCAAATATTCTGCTATACTGACCTTTCCTTGCATCCAGCCACTTTTTCATCACAATCTTCTTAGCTCTCTTCACCTGAGCAATAGTCACATTGGCAAACATATCTTCTTGAATGTGTTGTTTCAAGCTTGAAATCTTCCACATTGGATTAGATCTAATTAGCTTGTCATACTTGGCAGCAATTCTTGTTGAGTTAACTAACTTATTGTCCTTCCTTTTTGGGCATAAATGAACATCATGAAAAGAGCTGATCTGCCAACTACATGATCTAGTGGTTTTACTCAAAAGACATACCCAAGGACATGTTGGCCAATCACACTTTGCCCTAACTCTTGCCTTGTCATTTTTGGGAAATCTGATAAGCTTCTTGTGATGCAGACCATATCTGATAATTGCTTGCCTAAATTCTTCCTTGCCATCAAACTTCATACCAAGAGTAAACTCTGGTACATCCCCTTTGTCCTTGAACCTTCTATATCTAGACTTGAATGTCTTTACTTCACCATCACTGCCAATCTCATCGAAAGAATCATAAAATCAGAGCTATCTTCATATGCAGTACCATTTCCATCATTTTCCTCCCCCACCTTATTTGATGACCCTATTGCAGGCCCACCATCCAGCATAGCATCATCAAGGTGCTCTAGTTGTCCAGCCTTCATCTTTGCCTTATACTCTTTATATTTCTTGTTGATCTCGACAGCCTCTTCATCTTCATCGGAAATGATGTCATCATCAGGGCAGTAATCACTCTCGCTGCTATCCTCGTCTTCATCTTCTTCTGAATTTTCATTTGCAGCATCTGAATTTTCCTCTTCAGGCTCTTTTGAGTTACTAATTGCAACACAATCATTGTCCGCAGGTGGACAAGTAGCCAATGCGACAAAATGATCTGCAGCTCCCTCTGATTCACTACTAGCATTCGGACCCATCAGAAGCTCAACATCTCTGCCTGGATCCCTGTCGTGTTCGTCGTTTTCAGAATTTGGATATAGCTCCACATATATTTCAGCTATACTTCCAACAGCAACACAATCTCTAATCTGCTTGCAATCTATGTCTAAAGCAACCATTTTCAGACCACAAACCATCTCTTTTCCAGGATATAACCAATGAAACATCTTGTCATCCTTTGTTTGGCAGTGCATACCAAAACTCTGAACCAGATCAAAAAAACAGAAGTTCTTGCGATAAACAAATGACATGGCCTCTTTTCCCCCACTATATTCAAGTGTTTTCCCATCATTCAAAAACTGGCCTTCAAAATGAAATCTGATGAATAGCACGTCTCCAGGATCCATTTGACTGGCCTAGTTCATACAAGAGACAAGCACAACGTGAGGCCTGCCCTTGCACCTGAATGTAAGATTGCAATGAGTGCACGCACAAATTACCTCCGGCAATCGAGCTCCTTGTCGTGGGTCAAGGCCGCCGTCGCCTAAATCGCCGCTGCCATCGCTCCCGTGCCCAGCCAGCCAGCCACCGCCGCGCCTCACAGGCCCCGCCGCCGCGCCGCCGTAGTTCCGCCTCACCGCCGGCCGCCGCAACCGCCGCCGCCGCAGCCCATGAGGGATTCGCCGCCGCCGCCGCCGCTGCTAGGTTTAGGGTTCGTCTGCGAGATGGGATCGAGAGAATGCACGGGAGAGAGAGAGATTCGAGGACACTTAAGTGACATGGCGGTCAAAACCAGCCACGTGTACAGTTTTAGTCAAAACCGGGTCCAGGTCATACCAAAACCACTTAAAGTGCCGCGAGGGACGAAAAGTAACCGGTTTAAATAGTTTAGGGACTGGGTTTTAGCGGTTTCGGAGTTGAGGGACGATTCCTATACTATCGCCAGAGTTCGAGGACGAAAAATATACTTATCCCATATATATATATATGATCAGAGTGGTTGATCTTCGTCTGGAATAGCCCGATTTATTTACTGGTTGTCAACTTGGCACTGTATATTCCCCGGATAGGCATAGTGGGGGCATACATAGGCATAATGGTCAGAGTGGTTGCATCTTGCAGACATATGATATGCTTGTTGCCTAACACTAGGTTTTATTTACTGAACTGATGCACTGGCTGCAGCGCCAGATTCCAAAATCAGCATGTGCGCTCCTCGTTATCAAAGGCACATATGATCTTGACCGAAATGAGCCGATCTAGAGCACCATTACTCTTTCATTTCTTGTCCGTATGGGGTAGCCACGTGACGCAGTAGGTTGCCACTCGCTCCCTGAGACGCGTCAGCCGTGACTGAGTAACAATGCCGGGGGGAAAGGCTATCACATTCATGCTACGTAAGGAGAATAGATAATTTATAAGTGAGTACAGTGTTAGCTGAACAGCTATACCACAGTAGGTACCCCCTTCGATCCAGGTCGCCGTTTTGAACTAAGATTGAGTGAAACCTTTTGTAGTTTCAATCACTATTATTTGTGCCCCATCGATAAAATTCAATCACACAATTAAAACAATAACCACAAAAACATAAGTGCAATTGTATCAAAATAAAGTGTAGTTGCAGGTGTCTCGTATTCAGATACACATGCACGTTTACTCTTTCACAATACGCATGGGACGGTGGCAATTTCTTTAGAAACACACACAATTTTCGACAAAAATAAGGACTTGCTGTAAAAATTGCCGTGTTCGCTTCGAGAAATTGTCATGCACTGCACAATATAATTGCCGTGAAAAATGTTAATTTTGCCATTCTCTCGCACAGTCCGAGTGAACTTTCATTGAATAACATTACCCGAATGTATAACTATTTATTTCTTCCTCTTTCTCCGTGTCAAAGAAGAGATGCAGAGGAACAAGGCCCCTTCTCTAGTCTAGTGCCTTCTCAATCAAAAAGGGGAAACAAATGCCTGCGGTAGGTAGGCCTTCTCAAACTAGTATAAGTGCATGTGATCGAGTAGTGCAATACACACAGAAGAAAAGTACTAGTATACAGTACAGAAGTCGAAGCCAACAAGAAAAGTGAGACAATGAAGCTCATCTGCGACTTCCCGTCGCCGAAGTCCCTGCCGGACAAGTACGTCTTGCCGCCGGAGGAACGCCCTTGCAACCACGAGTTACGGGACGACCTCTCAGTCGCTCTCCCCGTCATCGACCTCCAAGGAGCTCTTGGAGATGGCCGCCGACAGGTTATTGGCGACATCATGAAAGCCGGCAAGGAGTTTGGCTTCTTCCAGGCACGTTGCCTTGCTTCGTTTCATTGCCATGCATGTAATTTGCACACCTGAATCCTGACCAGTTCTTGCATTGCATGCATGGGGCGTTGCAGGCGGTGAACCACGGTGTGGGGGAAGACGTGATCCAGGGCTTCCGAGAAGCGGCGGCAGAGTTCTTCAGGATGCCGGCGGAGGCAAAACTCAAGCACTACTCCAACGAGCACAACAAGCATTGCCGGGTCTTCTCCGGCTCCGTCACGTCCCACACTGACACCAACGACATCCGCTACTGGCGCGACTGTCTCAAGCTCCGGTGCTACCCGGTGGACAAGCTGATGCACCATTGGCCATCACAGCCAGAAACATTTCGGTAGGAGTACATTCGTGTTGATTCCTCTTACTCTCACACGTAGCTATAGCGGCATTGTTCATGGGTTGCAACCCGCCACGCAGGGAGCGTCTTGCCAAGTACGCCGTGGCAGTGCAGGAGCTGGCACAAAGGCTCCTGCGACTCATCGCGGAGGGGCTCGGCTTGGACAGTCAATTCTTCGAGGGCGAGCTCACCGGCGGGGAGACGATGATGAACGTGAACTACTACCCGCGATGCCCTGAACCAAGCCTCACGTTGGGCATCCGGCCGCATTCAGACCGCTACATCCTCACGGTCCTGTCACAGGGCGATGTCAGTGGTTTACAGGTGAAGCACAAGGGGCGCTGGATCGGTGTCCAACCCATGCGCAACGCGTTTGTTGTCAACTTTGGGCTTCAGCTGGAGGTGAGGTCGCATCACACATCGCATCTATCCTATAGAAGAAGAGAGTACATGGTAGCTAATTATATATGTTCTTGTGTAGATGGTGACCAACGGGGTGCTTACAAGCGTGGAGCACCGGGTGGTGACCAACTCGGCCAAGGCGAGGATGTCGGTGGCAACGCTTATCAGGCCAAATATGGGCTGCAGGATTGGTCCGGCGCCGGTGATGGTGAATGGAAAGACCAGCTATCGTCCTAAGTATAGGGACTTCACAGGGACTGAGCTCATCGAGGCGTACGAGGCCACTGCGGGCAACAGGGAGGCCCTGCTTGAAATGTTCAGGATCCATCACACCAAGTAGCTAGAGCCAACGCCCCAAACACACACACGCGCGCGCGCGCGCACGCGCGCGCGCGCACGCGCGCACGCACATCCTGTCGACCATTGTTTTCTTAAGTTCATAGCGCATATAGTACGTAGTTTATTACCCCCAACAATAAATGATTGTTAATCCGTGTATGCCGATCGACATGTGCAGTGGGTTGTTTTGAATTCGATATTGTCGCTATATTTTGCACTGCAATAAGGAACAGAGTAACTGGAGCTCCAAGGACCGACATGTAGCTTTGTTGTCTCAAAATTAACTAATGTATGATATACTCCAAGAACAGAGTAATTGGAGTATATGGTACAAACTTCAGTGGTACATGATAGCTTCTCTTATGTGAAATAAACGTCGACAAGTTCAGTATGCTACACTGGATCCTTCAGTGGCGAGGGGAAGCCGACCGGGAGGAGGCAATGGAGGAGAAGGGGTGCATACATTTTTGCATTATTGTGTTTGATTAGAGTCACTGCGTCTGATTTGAGGGACATCGTATCCCAACTTGCGCCACTATCCTCTGTTCAGCCTTCCACGTCTGGTCCAAGCGCCTGCTATTAGGCCGCATCCCGTTGCCCGCCGTGCGGCATCGACCCGACCGTCGGAGCGATGGCGGTCATGCGAGAGGAGTTTGGCATGGGAGATTGTGCCGAGGTACAGTGCCTGCATGTACTTGCCAGAAATTGTGTACACAAAAAATGCAGTAAGAGTCACATGGATCTCGTAAACACGTTTAAGCAGACGACATATAACATATGCAGAGTAGTGCACTGAAGCAGGGTCACATGGATTTGGTGAACACGCTTAAGCCCCGTCCATCTTTGATCTTGCCACCAAAAAGGAGATCAAAGATCAGATTAGCATTTGCCACTGATGAAATTGACCACTTCGGCCACAGCTTGGTCCAGGGCCTTCGTAGCAGCAGTCAAGTTTTGAAGAAACTCCTCAGCCCTTGGCTTCTCTCCATCGACAATTTCAGTCACAGCTTTGACAAAGATTGCAGGTGTTGAAAACATATCAGCAACATGTGCCACCGCCGCTCCCTGGTAGACAAACAGAAAAAAGAAACAGCTTGAGGTCTACAAAATACAAGACTATATTCTTATTTCTTATTTCTTAGCATGTAAAAAGAAAGCAATGAAGTAGTGGGTACACAGGAACAGAGTTGCCTGCTACCGTCCACACCGAATACAAATGTACACAAACAAGTCTTACTGTTGGTCTATTGAACTAAGAGTCAAGTACAGACGAACAAAGGAACTAAAATGCACTAGTGAACAACAGCTTTTCTAAAAGCAGCTATCCGCAATCAGTCCTACAGGCTACAGTACATGATGTATTCTTCCAGAATCCCAGGAGATGAGTCTAGGGTCACAGATCTCCATTTGCATATTATTTTGCTTTCACCGTAAATAGAATGATTGAGTAAAAGTAAACAAACCTCCATATCCTTTAATGTAGCACCATTACTCAGTATTTCTAACACATCGTGCGGAGACATATCTCGAGAATCGCCGGTTGAAAGCTTCCCAACCTGAAACAAAGGAGGTGCAAGCTCATTTAACGAATGGAACTGGGTAAAAGGAAATAGCATCGTATGCAAATATCTTTAAGGCTTCAAGCACACCCTATAAAATTGATATTATTCCAGCAGTTCGGCCGCAATTAGGAAACCCTATGGCTTACCTTCAAATTGAGTTCCTTCAACATATTTGGGGTCAGAAATGTCTTCCGGGCTCCATTTCCATACAGGCCTAAGACCTAGATAAAAATGAAGAGCATATATTAATATCAGTCAAGTTTGAACAAAGAACAGAAGACAAACAATGTATAAATAATATACGAACAAAAGAATGATCTAACTGACGATAAGCACAAGCGAGTAATGCAGGCTGCAACTCTATAAGCATTGAGAATAATGGATTGAATTGTATAATTCATTTGGTAAAACAAGTTAAATGTTAAGTGTTGATGTCCACACGTATGAGCTAACTATTAAGAAAATCCAAGGATCGACGTAATACTACTGTATAAGCATGGGCGCTACTCAAGAATACATAGACATTGCCGCCTAACACATAGACTACGTTTTGAATTTGGTTGTTCTGTTGCATCTTTGGTGCGGTCATTGCTCCAAACTAAACTCATGTAATTTGTCTCTGACATCCAGGCCTCGGCCTGTTCTGAAATATTTAAGGTAGAGATTGCTAGTACAACACATAGACTAGAAATCTTAGATAATACTCACAGGGATCGGTACTCTTCTATCGTGGAACACAACGTCTGATGCCAAGAAGACATCTCCCATGCCTGCTCCTTTGGCCTAAAACACAATACTGCAAAGATCAGAAAAACTCTGTACACAGACTGTACACAGACTGTTCGTAGCATCAAACATTTAATATTGTCGAATACTACCTTGAAGCAACTAGCAGTACCGGCATTGATAATAAGGTCTGGCTTCAAGAATTGTATAGAAGCGTATGTCACAAGAGCTGCTGATAATGTACCAACACTGTCAACTCCTGAAAGAAGTAAGAAATGAATTTAGTCACGGGGAGTTATCTCAGAACAAAATCGCACCTGTGCTTCAGAGAAATTGGCAATTCAAACTGAACTACTCTGATATACTTCCTTGGGAGGTACTCCCTCCGTTCCATAATGTAGTGCCTATAGATTTTTGCAAAAGTCAAACATTTCAAACTTTGACCATATCTATAGAGAAAAGTAGGTACATCTAGAATACTAAATGCATATCACTGGATACACCGCGAGTTATATTTTTAGAATGTACATGTTTGATATTGTAGATGTAGATAGTTTTCTGTATACACTTGGTCAAAGTTGGCAAAGTTTGACTTTTACAAAAATCTATAGGCACTACATTGTGGAATGGAGGGAGTATGACTTACCGAGAGCGGGATCTTTTCCAGGCCATACAAGGTCAATGTGGAGGCCTTTGTAGTTGCCACAGTATCTCGCCCATGGAGCACCTTTTGGAAATCTGCCGGGTGCGTGTTTCAAAAGGATTCGAATTCAGAGTCATAATCAAAGCATGCTGAGGAGAACAGGTTCAGCCTATTGCAGATTGAAGAATGTGGCCCTAAGAATAACTCTGTTCATTAACTATCGGCCTGATTGATTCAGATTGTCATATCGAACTGAACTCTCAAATGAAGACTGGATGCCACTAAATTTTTTAGGGTTAATTGGATAAATGCCACTCGAATTCTGGCGATTCTGAGAAATGCCACTGCAATTTCCAAAGAAAATACCACTGCAAATTTTACAAACTTTGAAAAACGCCACTGCAGACTTTGAAAAATGCCACTGGAAATGTCATTTTCAAAGTTTGAAAATTACAATGGCATTTCAGGAATTGCCAGAATTCAAGTGGCATTTATCAAATTAACCCTTTTTATACTCCCTCCGTTCCAAAATATAAATCTTTCTAGAGATTCAAACAAGTGACTACATACGAAGCAAAATGAGTGAATCTACACTCTAAAATATGTCTACATACATCCGTATGTTGTAGTCCATTTAAAATGTCTAAAAAGACTTATATTTAGGAACGGAGGAGTATATTGCATCATCAATGGTGGCAACATATGTCACCGTGCACACCCAAAAAGTTCCAACCCACAACAAAATCATCACCAAAAAAACGTTGCAATTCACTGGGTATCATCGAACAGAAGGGCGGCTAGGAGGACTAACATGGATTCGCAGGCGGGCACCTCGAGGAGCTGGAACCGGTGGACGAGTGGGAGCATCTCTGCCTGCATCGCTGCTAGGGCTGGACTAACGAGCAGCTCGGCTCGTTAAGCTCGTACTCGTTAAGCTCATGCTCGTTAAGGCTCGGCTCGTTAAGCTCGTTAAGATTAACGAGCAGAAAACCCTGCTCGGCTCGGCTCGTTTGAAGCTCGGTAAGCTCGTGAGCGCTCACGAGCGCTCATTAACAAATTATAATGTGTTACGATATACATGATGAATGTATAGGTATGATTTTCAAGATAAAATATTGTGACTACAAGAAGAAATGAAGTACTATGTTGCCTCATATGTCGAGTAGATTAAATAAATGGGCTGAGGTGCTACAAAAAGTTTGTCAAGTAATATGAAAATATATGTTGTGTTGTTACTAACGAGCTTAATGAGCTACTTGTGGAACTCGTTAGCTCGCTCGTTAAGCTCGTTAAGCTTAATGAGCTAAAATCAATGATTGACTCTGTAAGAAGCGAGCTACGAGCTTAACGAGCCGAACCATCGAGCGCTCATTAAGCTCGCGAGCTACGAACTTTTGGTCCAGCCCTAGTCGCTGCCCCCAAAAGGCCAAAACCAAACAACAGGATGAGCTAGCTAGCTAAACCATCACTATCAGAGGGAGGAGCCGAGATGAGATCATGGGGATACCTATGACGATGTGGACCTTGGACACCCCACCTGCTCCGGGTTCGGCGGCGGCCGACTGGTTGCGGGAGGGCAGGGCCTGGCGGCGAGCGAGCTCGAGGCGGACGGCACGGATGCACGCAAAGTACTTCATTCCGCCGTCGGGGAGATGGCGGACAATTCCAGGGAGCCGGTTCTCTAGGCGCCGCAACAGTTCCGCCAGAGCAAGGTCCGAAAGCTGGCGCAGCGCGCCGTGTCTATCCACCACCGCATCCTCGACCCCCGCCTCGCCGCCGGAGGGTATTGCACAGTTCGCACTCACCGTGGCGCGGTGCCGTTTGCTGCCTCCCGACTCCCGAGTGGGCGGAGCGACCGAGAGTGGAGGAAAATGCGGAGGGCAGGGCCGAGGAAATCTTCCGGCGTCGACCGATATCGTGGCGGATGTCACGGCACAGCTGATGCATCTTCTCTGAGTTCTCTCCGCCGTCGCGGAGGCCGCTGTAGACGCCTCCGTCGATCCAATTCTTTATGCGCCGCAACCTCTCCCGCAGCTGCAGGTCCGAGAACTCGGCAAAGCGAACGCCACACGCGTCGTCGCCGGCGGTGGCTGGTTCCGCGGAACCCGAGGCCATCGCATTCAACGGGGGCGCCGCGCGCCGGCAGGTGTAGGGTTTGCTGTACTTTTAAACCCTCGGCCCGTATGGCCCTCGACTGATTGCGAAAATGTCGCTCCTTCCCAACATTTCAAATTCTTCATATTGCTCTTTCCTAATATTTCAAATTCTGCATAGAAATTTACTTTACTTAAAAATTGCAGTCGAAACACAACCAAGGGGATTGTGCATGATGATATGTTGATTGGTTGGCGGAGGTTGTACGGATGTTGGGCCCCTTTTGTTTCTTCGTTTCTTCTAGGTGATCTTGGACTACATCGTTCAGCGGGAGGATGGCGCCATTCGACAATATTAGCGACCGTTTATATTTTGTCCTTTTGGCTTTTTCTCCGCTCAGTAATGCACGACTCAGGGTGGACACGGTCCGGCGGTCCGTTCCCGGTCTGAGCCGTCATTTGGACCGGCCGCCAGCGGTCCGGTCCGGACCGGACCGAGCTGTCCAACGAGCTGCTTCTCTGGGACCGAACCGTTTGGGGGTTAGATCGGTCAAGCCCGAGAGGACCGAATGGACCGACCAGTGATGTTGCTTGACAAGCTGTTTTTTGCTGTGTTTAGGTCCTATTTAGCTGCTGTTTATGTAGTTGCAGATAGCTGCCGATCGGTCCTGACAGCAAGCCACCGGCGAAACTAGCTAACTGAATTTAGCTAACCATCTAGTTGTTGTTTAGGTCCTGCGAGCGAAACTAGCTAACCATCTAACTGAATCTACTGACAGACTAGCTAACTGAACTACTGACCGTACTGACGAAACTGAATTTTGACGAAACTGACGAAACTGAATTTTTACAAACTTAGAGCGAGCCGCCGGCGTATGTGGACACGCTCATCGCCCTTTGGGTCCTGGAAGACCACAACGGTAGCAATTGAAGGCGGCAGCATTGGCTCGCCGACGGAGAAATCGTGGGCTTGTGCGCCGAGTTCGTTGGCGCACGAACTGAAACAGTGGCCTCGGAGCTGCAGTACATCATGGCGAACCTGGTGAAACGCCCACACATGCAAGAGGCCGTTCAGTTCATCCTGGTGGCGCTGGCGAGGCGTTCGCCTACCTGCAGCTCCGTCCTGGTGACCACCGCCGCCTGATTCCTGGGCTAGCTGGTGACCAGTGTGCGTGCTGAGCTCAAACGACAGCCATGGCCATGGTCAAGAACTCCAGATCGGCGGCGGTGCAAGCACGGCAGCGATGGCGAGTGGCAGCAAGAGGCTATGGCGCTTGGGGAGGAGAGGAAGGAAGAATAGGGGAAGCTCGGGGACACGATGGTTCACCCGGAGGCTGCCGGTGGCCGCGACGACGAGGAACGGCGGCGGCCGTGACTACGTTTTCTCGGTCCGCTCGGTCGGCTCGGTTAAAGCCCGGACCGGACCGAAGCTTTGTCGGGCCTGATTCTTGAGCTCGCACCGAGTGATTTTCTGAGCGGGCTAGGCCCGAGCTAGCCAGGACCGAGCGGGCCACGAGCCGGTCCGGAAGACCGCTCGTGTCGTCCACCCTGATGCACGACCTGCTTCATTGGAAGCTACTGAGGTAAGGCCTCCTGGAATCTATCTTGTTGGCACGACTACCTTCTGCTTTGTTGGAAGCTGTTGAGGTAACTAGGTAAGGCCTCCTGGAATCTGTCTTGTTGGATCTAGAAGGATTTTCCAGTCGCCTTCATTTTTGGGCGGATAATTTGATCATCGTTTCCATGTAGCTGGCTTAAACCGTACCAAGCCTTTCCGAAAGGCTGAATCCATCAGATTTCTTTTCCTTGCGTCAACCTGAGACAATGTCTTAGAGTGAAGGTATTTATTACCGAGCAACTCATATCCAACACCCCCAGGCACTTGTTCTTAATTTCGAGATCACTGCCCTTAGTCCTTGCTAGCCCTTGGGCCTACACAGAATGTCCCGCTTAGCTAAGCGGCACTTACGTTTATGTTCACCACTTTGCAAGAAAAATCTAGACATGTAATAATGCAATCTTGTCTAGAAACCTTGGCTATTATCATCATCATCATAATCTTCGGAACGAATATCAAATCTTATTTGCATTCTCTCCTCAAATCCATATGCCTTGCAGAGAGCTTCTCAATTAGAGCAATCGAAATGGGAGTGATTGACCGCATTGTACAGCTTAACCAGAAACTCATAACCATGTTTAGTTCTTAAGTGAGGCCTCCTCATCTCCACATTCTCAAAGTCATCTAAACCAAAATCAAGCTTCTCCAATACATATGGTCTAGCATGGCATGGGATGTACTAATCGAATTGAAAAAAATTCAGAAATTACAGGTTGAACAAAAGAAGCACAAGTGATGGTATTAATTACGATGAAATGCTTGTCGTTGCGTATCGTACAAACATCAAAGGTCTCTTCCAGCTTCACGGGGAAAAACCTATCATTTTGCAGGTGAGGAAACCTGTCGCACAAACCTCGGTCATCGTAGCAGTACCCGCACTCCAGGATCCCATCGTCATCAGACATCTCCTGTGTTCAAAATTCAAAGATTATAACTCGACGGCAAAACCCAAAATGGCGTAGAATGCTCTTTCCGGCATTTCCAACAGACTCGATATTTCCTATATTATAGCACAAGCCATGCCAAAATTCACAGAAAAATCCGGCATCACCTTTGCTAAAAAAGGACATATCGAACGCCTGAAATTTGCCGGAACAGAAATTAATCAACACTCCGGCAAAACATAGGCCACTTATCGATGGTCATTGCATTTCAATGGTTGAAAATATGAACAAAAACATTTCAAAATATCTTATATATAATCCTAACATAACTAAATTTGCCAATATAGGTCTCTCTCTAAACTAGTTTTATTAAGCACTTACTAAATAAACTAGTTTTATTAACTACTTGCTAAATAAACTAGTTCTATTAAGCACTTACTACAAATAAACTAGTTCTATTAAGCACTTACTACAAATAAACTAGTTATATTAACCACTTACTAAATAAACTAGTTCTATTAAGCACTTAATATAAATAAACTAGCTATATTAATCACTTACTAAACAAACTATTTCTTTTAAACACTTGCTAAAATTCTACTACCCTAGTTCTATCCTAAATTTTCTTACTTCTATTTTATTCAAAACACCTAAAATAGTCAAAAAAATATTCAATTAAAAAACCTACATTCTACAATGTCTACATTCTAAAATCTACATTTAAATTACCTACAATTTGCAAGAACAGAGACAAGGGAGGGAGGGAGGGTATGAACGAGCGAGGAAGGAGGGGTAGGAAGGAGGCAGGGAGGAGGGGGAGGAAGGAGGGAGGAGGAGGGTATGAACGGCGTCGCAACCCTCTTCGTGAGGGTGTTCGGGGAAGATGGTGATACGTCTCCAATGTATCTATAATTTATGAAGTATTCATGCTATTATATTATCTATCTTAGATGTTTTATATGTATTTATATGCTATTTTATATGATTTTTGGGACTAACCTATTAAGCTAGAGCCCAGTGCCAGTTTATGTTTTTTTTTCTTGTTTTTGAGTTTTACAGAAAAGGAATACCAAACGGAGTCCAATTGACGTGCCAATTTTTTATGATTTTTATGGACCAAAAGAAGCTCCCGGAGTAAAAGAGTTGGGCCAGAAGAGTCTCGAGCCATCCACAAGGGTGGAGGGCGCATCCTACCCCCCTGGGCGCGCCCCCCTGCGCCTCGTGGACGACTCGGAGACCCCCCTGGTGGGAGACCAATGCCAAAAATTCCTATAAATACATAAACCCCTAGAAAGAAACCTAGATCAGGAGTTCCGCCAACGCAAGCCTCTGTAGGAACCAAAAACCAACCGGGACCCTATTCTGGCACCCTGCCGGAGGGGGGATCCATCACCGGTGGCCATCTTCATCATCCAGGCGCTCTCCATGTCGAGGTGGGAGTAGTTCACCCTTGGGACTGAGGGTATGTACCAGTAGCTATGTGTTTGATCTCTCTCACTCTCATGTTCTTGATTTGGCACGATCTTAATGTATCGCGAGCTTTGCTATTATAGTTGGATCTTATGATGTTTCTCCCCCTCTACTCTCTTATAATGGATTGAGTTTTCCCTTTGAAGTTATCTTATCAGATTGAGTCTTTAAGGATTTGAGAACACTTGATATATGTCTTGCATGTGCTTATCTATGGTGACAATGGGATATTCACGTGATCTACTTGCACCACTAGGGAATACCCTAGTAGTACCGCGGGTTTTGAGGCTAGCAGCAGCGCGGGTGGCCGCGCTACTAATAAGGCGCTAGAACTAACTTATAGTAGTAGCGCGGTCCGCACCCGCGCTACTACTATGGACGATATCAGCAGCGCTTTTGCGGATCGCGCTACTATTAGTTAGCTGTAGTGATTTCCTTGTCCCTCGCTAATGCTATATCTTTCATCATTTTCCCACTGTACCCCTAAACTGCAATTTTCAGATACTAAGTACTACTAGATATCAAATTCATAAACAATTATAAGTACTAGGTATTACTCCTTCCGTTCCAAATTACTCGTCGTGGTTTTAGTTCAAACCACGACGAGTAATTTGGAATGAAGGGAGTACTAGATAACAGTTTCATGCATAGTCAACATGCATCCTCAAGCAGTACAAGGTCATATCGACGACGATCATCATATGTAGTTCTAGATGATATCGACGACGATCATCATATGTAGTTGTAGATGATATAGCCACACACATATGTAGTTCTAGATGATATTGAAGACAATCATCATCCTCAAGCCTGGGCGGTTGGTGTTCCTGATAGTAATTAGGATGGCCTGTCCAACACAAAGATTCTTGCCATCGAGGAATTTCTTCCACCCAACCGAGTTTAAGTGTGTGCGACCGTGCGTGTCCACGCGGTAAGTACAGGTTGTGACAGAGCCCCTTGCAGTAAGGTGTAGTCCAGCCGAGCCTTCTTCATCAGGCTCGATACCATAACTCAGAGATAGGCTCTTTGCCAATTTCTGAATAAGAAAAACATATCAATTAATAAATAGCCTCGCACATACTCTTGCAAATAAGTATATATGGATTATCTACACTATTAGTAGTTCCTTAGATTCTACACTAATAAGAATGTGATCAAACTCTACACTAAAACATATCATCGACTAGATTCCACACAACATACCATATCATTGGACTCTACACTAAGTATTTCATGGGATAATTTGCATTTGTAAGTATAACATACCATATCATGTCGATCAACCATGGTACTTGTCAGGCGGGTCACGAATGGCACCCCGACAAAGTCAGCACGTGGCGGAATTATGTCCCACAGGTTGGACACCTCCTCCTCGCTTAGCGTCATTCTTCGAGCTACGATGGCTTCATGAAGTGGGTCCTCATCATCTTCATCGAGTGGGTCCTCATTATCTTCATCATCTTCGTCATCTTCATCATCTTCCACTAGGTTGATATAAATGATAGCCAGCTTGGGTCTTTCTGCTATGAAGGAGAAGTTGATCAACTCACCACCAGTAAGATGCATGCGGGCGAGAAAACGGGCCCATCCATCTCCTCCAATCCGCGACATATTGCGTTCTATCTCGACCTCCATAGTGTACGGCCCCCCCAGGAGCCTCAAATGTCACAGTGTCTCCTGTCAGCTTGTTGAATTTCAACCTCACATTGCATGCGACGATCTGTGTAAAATAAGCAAAATGACACAATGCAGTAATGCCAACACTAAAAATAAAATAGTTGTTACATTTCATATAATTTCTTACCGCCGCATGACGAAAGCTCGGCTGGAAGTAGATGCCGAACAGCTTGCCAGTTGCAAGGCTGCTGGCGCACCTTGACTTGCACAGTCGACATGGTGGTGGTGGTGGTGGTGGTGGCACCATTTTCCTAAAGCAATATGAGCAAATGATTAAAGATCTTCATAGGAAAGAAAAACAACAGCATGTGCTATTTTTGGTACTTCTTCAGTTATATTTTCATAGTGGAATCCGATCCCAAAAAGTAAACAACAAGCTCTCAATTTGATGAAGAGATTCTTCCGCGAGAAGCAATTTGATGGACAATTATAATCCAAGATCTAGTAACATACAAGATGACAAGGTATCACATACGAAAGCATTTCAGTGGCACCGCCGAAAAAACTATTTGGCCCCTACCAAAGGTATAATCCTAAGATCTGTAATAAGTTATCTACCAAATCAAGGTACCACCTACTAAGAAAAATTTCATCTAATTTGGCCCATATTACCTGTTGGAAATATGCCCTAGAGACAATAATAAATTAGTTATTATTATATTTCCTTGTTCATGATAATCGTTTATTACCCATGCTATAATTGTATTGATAGGAAACTCAGATACATGTGTGGGCACATAGACAACACCATGTCCCTAGTAAGCCTCTAGTTGACTAGCTCGTTGATCAACAGATGGTTATGGTTTCCTGACCATGGACATTGGATGTCGTTGATAACGGGATCACATCATTAGAAGAATGATGTGATGGACAAGACCCAATCCTAAGCCTAGCACAAAGATCGTAGTTCATATGCTAAAGCTTTTCTAATGTCAAGTATCATTTCCTTAGACCATGAGATTGTGCAACTCCCGGATACCGTAGGAATGCTTTGGGTGTATCAAACGTCACAACGTAACTGGGTGGCTATAAAGGTGCACTACAGGTATCTTCAAAAGTGTCTGTTGGGTTGGCATGAATCGAGACTGGGATTTGTCACTCCGTGTGACGGAGAGGTGTCTCTGGGCCCACTCGGTAGGACATCATCATAATGTGCACAATGTGATCAAAGAGTTGATCGCGGGATGATGTGTTACGGAACGAGTAAAGAGACTTGCCGGTAACGAGATTGAACAAGGTATCGGTATACCGACGATCGAATCTCGGGCAAGTATAATACCGCTAGACAAAGGGAATTGTATACGGGATTGATTGAGTCCTTGACATCGTGGTTCATCCGATGAGATCATCGTGGAACATGTGGGAGCCAACATGGGTATCCAGATCCCGCTGTTGGTTATTGACTGGAGAACGTCTCGGTCATGTCTGCATGGTTCCCGAACCCGTAGGGTCTACACACTTAAGGTTCGATGACGCTAGGGTTATAAAGGAAGTTTGTATGTGGTTACCGAATGTTGTTCGGAGTCCCGGATGAGATCCCGGACGTCACGAGGAGTTCCGAAATGGTCCGGAGGTAAATATTTATATATGGGAAGTCCTGTTTTGGTCACCGGAAAAGTTTCGGGTTTTATCGGTAACGTACCGGGACCACCGGGAGGGTCCCGGGGGTCCACCAAGTGGGGCCACCGGCCCCGGAGGGCTGCATGGGCCAAGTGTGGGAGGGGACCAGCCCCAGGTGGGCTGGTGCGCCCCCCCCCACAACGGCCCAAGGCGCCTAGAGTTTGGGGAGGGGGTGCTTCCACCTAACTTGGGGGCCAAGTTTCCCCCCTCTCCCCCCTTGGCCGCCACCCTTAGATGGGATTGGGGGCAGCCGCACCCCTTGGGGTGGAAACCCTAGAGGGGGCTCACCCCCTCCCTCTCCCCTATATATACTTGAGGGTTTTGGGGCTGCCAACACATGAGTTTCACCTCTCCCTGGCGTAGCCCTACCTCTCTCCCTCCTCTTCCGCGGTGCTTGGCGAAGCCCTGCAGGATTGCCACGCTCCTCCATCACCACCACGCCGTTGTGCTGCTGCTGGATGGAGTCTTCCTCAACTTCTCCCTCTCTCCTTGCTGGATCAAGGCATGGGAGACGTCATCGGGCTGTACGTGTGTTGAACGCGGAGGTGCCGTCTGTTCGGCACTAGGATCTCCGGTGATTTGGATCACGACGAGTACGACTCCTTCAACCCCGTTCTCTTGAACGCTTCCGCTTAGCAATCTACAAGGTTCTGTAGATGCACTCTCCTTCCCCTCGTTGCTGGTCTCTCCATAGATAGATCTTGGTGACTCGTAGGAAAATTTTTGAATTTCTGCTACGTTCCCCAATAGTGGCATCATGAGCTAGGTCTATTGCGTTGATTCTTTGCACGAGTAGAACACAAAGTAGTTGTGGGCGTTGATCTTGTTCAATATGCTTACCGTTACTAGTCCAATCTTGTTTCGACGGTATTGTGGGATGAAGCGGCCCGGACCGACCTTACACGTACACTTACGTGAGACAGGTTCCACCGACTGACATGCACTTGGTGCATAAGGTGGCTAGCGGGTGCCAGTCTCTCCCACTTTAGTCGGAACGGATTCGATGAAAAGGGTCCTTATGAAGGGTAAATAGCAATTGACATATCACGTTGTGGTTTTTGCGTAGGTAAGAAACGTTCTTGCTAGAAACCCATAGCAGCCACGTAAAACATGCAAACAACAATTAGAGGACGTCTAACTTGTTTTTGCAGGGTATGCTATGTGATGTGATATGGCCAAGAAGAATGTGATGAATGATATGTGATGTATGAGATTGATCATGTTCTTGTAATAGGAATCACGACTTGCATGTCGATGAGTATGACAACCGGCAGGAGCCATAGGAGTTGTCTTTATTTATTGTGTGACCTGCGTGTCATTGAACAACGCCATGTAATTACTTTACTTTATTGCTAACCGGTAGCCATAGTAGTAGAAGTAATAGGTTGGCGAGACAACTTCATGGAGACACAATGATGGAGATCATGATGATGGAGATCATGGTGTCATGCCGGTGACGATGATGATCATGGAGCCCCGAAGATGGAGATCAAAAGGAGCAAAATGATATTGGCCATATCATGTCACTATTTGATTGCATGTGATGTTTATCATGTTTATGCATCTTATTTGCTTAGAACGACGGTAGTAAATAAGATGATCCCTCATTAAAATTTCAAGAAAGTGCTCCCCCTAACTGTGCACCGTTGCAAAAGTTCGTCGTTTCGAAGCACCACGTGATGATCGGGTGTGATAGATTCTTACGTTCACATACAACGGGTGTAAGCCAGATTTACACACGCGAAACACTTAGGTTAACTTGACGAGCCTAGCATGTACAGACATGGCCTCGGAACACAAGAGACCGAAAGGTCGAGCATGAGTCGTATAGTAGATACGATCAACATGAATATGTTCACCGATGATGACTAGTCCGTCTCACGTGATGATCGGACACGGCCTAGTTGACTCGGATCATGTAATCACTTAGATAACTAGAGGGATGTCTATCTGAGTGGGAGTTCATAAGATGAACTTAATCATCCTGAACATAGTCAAAAGATCTTTGCAAATTATGTCGTAAGCTCGCGCTTTAGTTCCACTGTTTAGATATGTTCCTAGAGAAAATATAGTTGAAAGTTGACAGTAGCGATTATGCGGACAAAAGAAAGCTTATGTCCTTAATGCACCGCTCAGTGTGCTGAACCCCAAACGTCGTCTATGGATGTTGCGAACATCGTACATACACATTTTGATAACTACGTGATAGTTCAGTTAAACAGTTTAGAGTTGAGGCACCAAAGACGTTTTTCGAAACGTCGCGGAACATATGAGTTGTTTTGAGGGCTGAAATTAGGATTTCAGGTTCGTGCCCACGTCAAGAGGTATAAGACCTCCGACAATTTTCTTAGCCGGCAAACTAAGGGAGAAAAGCTCAATCGTTGAGCTTATGCTCAGATTGTCTGAGTACAACAATCACATGAATCGAGTGGGAGTTGATCTTCCAGATGAGATAGTGATGTTTCTCCAAAGTCATTGCCACCAAGCTGCTAGAGCTTTGTGATGAACTATAACATATCAGGGATAGATATGATGATCCTTGAGGTATTCGCGATGTTTGACACCGCGAAAGTAGAAATCAAGAAGGAGCATCAATTGTTGATGGTTGGTGAAACCACTAGTTTCAAGAAGGGCAAGGGCAAGAAGGGATACTTCATGAAACAGCAAATCAGCTGCTGCTCTAGTGAAGAAACCCAAGGTTGAACCCAAACCCGAAACTAAGTGCTTCTGTGATAAGGGGAACAATCACTAGAGTGGAATTACCCTAGATACTTGGTAGATGAGAAGGCTGGCAAGGTCGATAGAAGTATATTGGATATACATTATGTTAATGTGTACTTTACTAGTACTCCTAGTAGCACCAGGGTATTAAGATACCGGTTCGGTTGCTAAGTGTTAGTAACTCGGCTAAGTGTTAGTAACTCGAAATAAAAGAGCTACGGAATAAACGGAGACTAGCTAAAGGTGAGCTGACGATATGCGTTGGTAGTGTTTCCAAGTTTGATGTGATCAAACATCGCACGCTCCCTCTACCATCTAGATTAGTATTAAACCTGAATAATTGTCATTTGGTTTTGCGTTGAGCATAGACATGATTGGATTATGTCTATCGCAATACTGTTATTCATTTAAGGATAATAATGGTTACTCTATTTATTTGAATAATACCTTCAATGGTCTTGCACCTAAAGGAATGGTTTATTGAATCTCGATCGTAGTGGTACACATTTTCATGCCAAAAGATATAAGATAGTAATGATAGTACCACTTACTTGTGGCACTGCCATGTAAGTCATATTGGTATAAAACGCATGAAGAAGCTCCATGTTGATGGATCTTTGGACTCACTCATTTTTGAAAAGTTTGAGACATGCAAACCATGTCTATTGGTGTATATGCATGAAGAAACTCCATGCAGATGGATCGTTTGGACTCACTTGATTTTGAATCACTTGAGACATGCAAATCATACCACATGGGCAAGATGACTGAAAGCCTCATTTTCAGTAAAATGGAACAAGATAGCAACTTGTTTGGAAGTAACACATTTTGATGTGTGAAGTCCAATGAGTGCTGAGGCATGCAGTGAATATCGTTATGTTCTTACTTCACAGATGATTCGAGTAGATGTTGAGTATATTTACTTGATGAAACACAAGTCTGAATTATTGAATGGTTCAAATAATTTCAGAGTGAAGTTGAAGATCATTGTGACAAGAGGATAAAATATCTATAATATGATCATAGAGATGAGTATCTGAGTTACGAGCTTTGGCACGCAATTAAGACATTGTGGAAATTGTTTCACAATTAATACCGCCTGGAACACCATAGTGTGATGGTGTGTCCGAACATCATAGTTGCACCCTATTGGATATGGTGTGTACCATGATGTCTCTTATCAAATTACCACTATCGTTCATGGGTTAGGCATTAGAGACAACCGCATTCACTTTAATAGGGCACCACGTAATTCCGTTGAGACGACACCATTTGAACTATGGTTTGGAGAAACCTAAGTTGTCGTTTCTTAAAAGTTTGGGGCTGCGACGCTTATGTGAAAAAGTTTTGAGGTTGATAAGCTCGAACCCAAAGCGGATAAAATGCATCTTCATAGGACGCCCAAAACAGTTGGGTATACCTCCTAATTCAGATCCGAAAGCAATAGGGATTATTTCTTGAATCGGCTCCTTTCTCGAGGAAAGGTTTCTCTCGAAAATTGAGTGGGAGGATGTGGAGACTTGATGAGGTTATTGAACCATCACTTCAACTAGTGTGTAGCAGGGCACAGGAAGTTGTTCCTATAGCGCCTACACCAATTGAAGTAGAAGCTTATGATAGTGATCATGAAGTTTCAGATCAAGTCACTACCGTACCTCGTAGGGTGACAAGGATGTGTACTACTTCAGAGTGGTACAGTAATCCTGTCTTGAAGGTCATGTTGCTAGACAACAATGAACCTACGAGCTATGGAGAAGCGATGGTGGGCCCAAATTCCGACAAATGGTTAGAAGCCATGAAATCCGAGATACGATCCATGTATCAGAACAAAGCATGGACTTTTGTGGACTTGCCCCATGATCGGCAAGCCATTGAGATAAATGGATCTTTAAGAAGAAGACGGACGTGGACGGTAATGTCACCGTCTATGAAGCTCGACTTGTGGTGAAGAGTTTTTCACAAGTTCAAGGAGTTGACTACGATGAGATTTTCTCATCCATAGCGATGCTTAAGTCCGTCGGAATCATGTTATCATAAGTTGCAGTTATGAAATCTGGCAAATGGATGTCAAAACAAGTTTCCTTACCAGTTTTCGTAAGGAAAGGTTGTATGTGATACAATCAGAAAGGTTTTGTCAATCCTAAGGATGCTAAAAGGTATGCTAGCTCCAGCGATCCTTCCATGGACTGGAGTAAGCATCTCGGAGTTGGAATATGCACTTTGATAAGATGATCAAAGATTTTAGGTTTATACAAAGTTTATAAGAAACTTGTATTTCCAAAGAAGTGAGTGGGAGCACTACAGAATTTCTGATGAGTATATGTTGTTGACATATTGTTGATCGGAAATGATGTAGAATTTTTGGAAAGCATATAGGGTTATTTGAAAAGTGTTTTTCAATGGAAAACCTAGATTAAGCTACTTGAACATTGAGCATCAAGATCTATAAGGATAGATCAAAATGCTTAATAATACTTTCAAATGAGCATGTACCTTGACATGATCTTGAAGGTGTTCAAGATGGATCAGTCAAAGAAGGAGTTCTTGCTTGAGATGTAAGGTACGAAGTTAAGACTTAAAGCTCGACCATGGCAGAAAAGAGAGAAAGGACGAAGGTCGTCCCCTATGCTTTAGACGTAGGCTCTACAGTATGCTATGCTAAGTACCGCACCTGATGTGTGCCTTGCCACATGTCTGGCAAGAGGGTACAAAGGTGATCAAGGAGTGGATCACCAGATAGCGGTCAAAATTATCCTTAGAGGAATAAGGATTTGTTTCTCGATTATGGAGATGATAAAGAGTTCGGCGTAAAGGGTTACGACGATGCAAGCTTTAACACCTATCCGAATGACTCTGAGTAGCAAACCGGATACGTATAGTGGAGCGACCATTTGGAAAAGCTCCAAGTGGAGCGTGGAAGCAGCATTTAAAATATGACCTAGAGATTTGCGAAGTACATACGGATCTGAATGTTGCAGACTCGTTGACTAAAACTTCTCTCACAAGCAAAACATGATCAAACCCCAGAACTCATTGAGTCTTAATCACATGATGGTGTGAACTAGTTTAGTGACACTAGTAAACTCTTTGGATGTTGGTCACATGGCGATGTGACCTGTGAGTGTTAATCACATGGCGATGTGAACTAGATTATTGACTCTAGTGCAAGTGGGAGACTGTTGGAAATATGCCCTAGAGACAATAATAAATTAGTTATTATTATATTTCCTTGTTCATGATAATCGTTTATTACCCATGCTATAATTGTATTGATAGGAAACTCAGATACATGTGTGGGCACATAGACAACACCATGTCCCTAGTAAGCCTCTAGTTGACTAGCTCGTTGATCAACAGATGGTTACGGTTTCCTGACCATGGACATTGGATGTCGTTGATAATGGGATCACATCATTAGAAGAATGATGTGATGGACAAGACCCAATCCTAAGCCTAGCACAAAGATCGTAGTTCGTATGCTAAAGCTTTTCTAATGTCAAGTATCATTTCCTTAGACCATGAGATTGTGCAACTCCCGGATACCGTAGGAATGCTTTGGGTGTACCAAACGTCACAACGTAACTGGGTGGCTATAAAGGTGCACTACAGGTATCTCCGAAAGTGTCTGTTGGGTTGGCACGAATCGAGACTGGGATTTGTCACTCCGTGTGACGGAGAGGTATCTCTGGGCCCACTTGGTAGGACATCATCATAATGTGCACAATGTGATCAAAGAATTGATCGTGGGATGACGTGTTACGGAATGAGTAAAGAGACTTGCCGGTGATGAGATTGAACAAGGTATCGGTATACCGACGATCGAATCTCGGGCAAGTATAATACCGCTAGACAAAGGGAATTGTATACGGGATTGATTGAGTCCTTGACATCGTGGTTCATCCGATGAGATCATCGTGGAACATGTGGGAGCCAACATGGGTATCCAGATCCCGCTGTTGGTTATTGACCGGAGAACGTCTCGGTCATGTCTACATTGTTCCCGAACCCGTAGGGTCTACACACTTAAGGTTCGATGACGCTAGGGTTATAAAGGAAGTTTGTATATGGTTACCGAATGTTGTTCGGAGTCCCGGATGAGATCCCAGATGTCACGAGGAGTTCCGGAATGGTCCGGAGGTAAAGATTTATATATGGGAAGTCATGTTTTGGTCACCGGAAAAGTTTCGGGTTTTATCGGTAACGTACCGGGACCACCGGGAGGGTCCCGGGGGTCCACCAAGTGGGGCCACCGGCCCCGGAGGGCTGCATGGGCCAAGTGTGGGAGGGGACCACCCCAGGTAGGATGGTGCGCCCCCCCCCCCACAAGGGCCCAAGGCGCCTAGGGTTTGGGGAGGGGGTGCTTCCACCTAACTTGGGGGGCAAGTTCCCCCCCTCTCCCCCCTTGGCCGCCACCCTTAGATGGGATTGGGGGCAGCCGCACCCCTTGGGGTGGAAACCCTAGAGGGGGCGCACCCCCCTCCCTCTCCTCTATATATACTTGAGTGTTTTGGGGCTGCCAACACATGAGTTTCACCTCTCCCTGGCGCAGCCCTACCTCTCTCCCTCCTCCTCTTCCGCGGTGCTCGGCGAAGCCCTGCGGGATTTCCACGCTCCTCCATCACCACCACGCTGTTGTGCTGCTGCTGGATGGAGTCTTCCTCAACTTCTCCCTCTCTCCTTGCTGGATCAAGGTATGGGAAACGTCACCGGGCTGTACGTGTGTTGAACGCGGAGGTGCCGTCCATTCGGCACTAAGATCTCCGGTGATTTGGATCACGACGAGTACGACTCCTTCAACCCTGTTCTCTTGAACGCTTCCGCTTAGCGATCTACAAGGGTATGTAGATGCACTCTCCTTCCCTCGTTGCTGGTCTCTCCATAGATAGATCTTGGTGACTCGTAGGAAATTTTTTGAATTTCTGCTACGTTCCCCAACATTACCTATGATAACTGATTAAAAAACAAGTGGAAAATTTAATTGGGATTAACTTAGCACATGGAAACTAAATACTTGTATCAAAACCAATATCTAGCAGATCACGGTACCACCTACCAAAGCATTTCAACTAAATTGGCACCTACATTTTGCAAAAAATAACTTATTACAGAAAAACAAAAGCATCTAGTTATCCATATGAAATTCGTAAGCCCTCACTGCATCTAGGTAGGGAAGCCCTCGGGGGGTGCTGTCGAGGAGGGGAGATGGCATGGTGACCTCGGTCGGGGGTGCTGACAAGGGGAAGGTCGGTGAATTTCCTATGAGAGGGGGCGATGACAGCGGTCGGCGAGGGGATCGAGGGCGGTCGGCCAAAGGCACCCGGTCAGAGCTCGCGGGCAGCGCCAGAGTGGGCGGTGAGATGGTGGAGGAGAAGCGGAGGGGCGACAAGAGGGGGGAGGAGCATTACCTGCAGCAGCGGTGGCGGAGGAGAAACCCTAACCGCAGCTGCCGGCGTCGGGCGGAGGGGGGCGGTTGAGAGATGAGCGTGCAGGGGGCGCGACCGAGCCGTGTGTGTTTAGTTTTGCTTTAGCAGTAGCGCGGGTATGGGGAGCGCGCTACTGCTAAGACCTATATCAGCAGCGCTTTGTCAAGAAAAAACGCTACTGCTAAGTCTAACCATGTAAAAACATCAAACATATACATTGGTCAACATTGATCTTTTTGTGTAGAATCTAAATAGTCAACATGAATCCTCACTATACCTGTATAGGTATAGGCGAGGATTCATATTGCAGCCACAAATCCTACACATATAGTTCAATGAAGAACAAGTGCTCGAGATAGTTTGAGAAGTAACATATTTGGGGTGGTAGACATCTTGTTCGCTTAGCAGTATGTGACTAAACTTAATTAGTCGCCAGGGGTGATACTTAGCAGCAGTGAGTTTTGGGGAAAAACGCTGCTACTAAGTACTTTAGCAGTAGCGCATCCGGAAGAAGGGCGCTACTACTATATCTAGCTTGGAGGCAACGCCGTGGCAATTGTAGTAGTAGCGCTTGTTTCACCTAGAGCGCTACTGCTACTCGGCTATTAGTAGCGCGGTTTCCTGAAGCTCGCTACTGCTAATTAGCAGTAGCGTTTGTTTTTAAACCACGCTGCTGCTAAGATTCTGTGTATAAGGTTTTCCCTAGTAGTGTTGATGTATGTGGGATATTCACGTGAACTACTTGATGTATGTTTTGGTGATCAACTTGCGGGTTTAGTGACCTTGTGAACTTATGCATAGGGGTTGGCACACGTTTTCGTCTTGACTCTCCGGTAGAACTTTGGGGCAGTCTTTGGAGTTCTTTGTGTTGGTTGAATAGATGAATCTGAGATTGTGTGATGCATATCTTATAATCATACCCATGGATACTTGAGGTGACATTGGAGTATCTAGGTGACATTAGGGTTTTGCTTGATTTGTGTCTTAAGGTGTTATTCTAGTATGAACTCTAGGATAGATCGAACGGAAAGAATAGCTTCGTGTTATTTTACTACGGACTCTTGAATAGATCGATCAGAAAGGATAACTTTGAGGTGGTTTCATACCCTACAATAATCTCTTCGTTTGTTCTCCGCTATTAGTGACTTTGGAGTGACTCTTTGTTGCACATTGAGGGATAGTTATATGATCCAATTATGTTATCATTGTTGAGAGAAATTGCACTAGTGAAAGTATGAACCCTAGGCCTTGTTTCGAAGCATTGCAATACCGTTTACGCTCACTTTTACCACTTGCTACTTGCTATTTTATATTTTCAGATTATAAAAACCTATATCTACCATCCATATTGTACTTGTATCACCATCTCTTCACCGAACTAGTGCACCTATATAATTTACCATTGTATTGGGTGTGTTGGGGGCACAAGAGACTCTTTGTTATTTGGTTGCAGGGTTGTTTGAGAGAGACCATCTTCATCCTACGCCTCCCACAGATAGATAAACCTTAGGTCATCCACTTGAGGGAAATTTGCTAGTGTCCTACAAACCTCTGCACTTGGAGTCCCAACAACGTCTACAAGAAGAAGGTTGCATAGTAGACATCAAGCTCTTTTCTGGCGCCGTTGCCGGGGAGGCTAGGAAAGCGGCACTAACACCCCGTCAACTAAGCTCTTTCCTGGCGCTGTTGCCTGGGAGGTGAGTGCTTGAATTTAGATATTGCAATCGAATCTTTTAGTTTATTGTTTTATCACTAGTTTAGTCTATAAAAGAAAACTTAAAAAATGGAATTAAGGGTGCCTCATATGCTTCATCTTTTTAATGTCTTTCGTGAAAATAAGGATTCTGATAATTGTGCTCAATTGCTACAGGAAGAATGCACTAAAATGTTTGGCACTAAATCTTTGAATGATGAGCATGATTGCAATGTTGTTAGTATGAATTTTTTGAATATCCATGATGCTAATGATATGCAAAGCCACAAGCTTGGGGATGCTAAGTTTGATGAAGATGATATTTTTAGTCCCCCAAGTTTGGATGAGAAAATATATTATGATGATAGCATGCCTCCTATCTATGATGATTATTGTGATGAAATTTATGCTATAAAGAGTAATGATATCCATGAAACTTGTCATCATGATTTTAGTGCTCAAATTGATTATGTGAATAAAGTATCACATGATAGTTATTTCATTGGGTTTGCTCCCACTACTATTCATGAGAATAAATTTGCTTATGTGTAGAGTAGTAAAATTTCTATGCTTGTGCATCATGAAAATAATGCTTTATGTGATAGTTATATTGTTGAATTCATTCATGATGCTACTAAATTTTTTATGAAGGAGGAACATATGCTTGTAGGAATTGCAATAATATCAAGTTTCCTCTCTATGTGTTGAAAATCTTCAAGCTATGCTTGTTTTGCTTTTCTATGCTAGTTGATTCTTGTTGCCATAAGTTGTTTGCTCACAAAATCCCTATGCATAGGAAGTGGGTTAGGCTTAAATGTGTTAGTCATATTCTTCAAGATGCTCTCTTTATGTTTCAATTCTCATCTTTTATGTGAGCATCATTGAATTCATCATGCCTAGCTAAAAAGGCATTAAAGAAAAGCGCTTGTTGGGAGACAACCCAATATTTACACCTACTGTTTTTGTGTGTCCACATGATTAATCTACTGTAGTAATCATGTTTTATAGCTTTTGTTTCAATAAAGTGCCAAGCAGAACCTTTGGGACGACTTGGGTGAAAGTTAATGTGATCTTGCTGTAAAAAAAAAGAAACTTTTGCACTCACGAAAACAATTTTCATAATTCACAGAAGAGTGTTTTTAAGTTTATTCTTTTTGAAAAAGATTAGTAAACAAATTTATTAGGACTTCCTAATTTCTTAGGATTTTTGGAGTTATAGAAGTATTCAAGAGTTACAGATTACTAAAGACTGTTCTATTTTTGACAGATTCTGTTTTCTATGTGTTGTTTGCTTATTTTGATGAATCTATGAGTAGTATCGGAGGGTATGAACCATAGAGAAGTTGGAATACAGTAGATATTACACCAATATGAATTTAGAATGAGTTCACAACAGTACCAAAAGTGGTGATTCATTTTATTATACTAACTGTAGGATCGAAAGTATGTCTAGAGGGGGGTGATTAGACTACTTGACCAAATATAAACTTAACCTTTTCCCAATTTGAGTTCTTGGCAGATTTTAACAACTTAGCACAAGTCAAGCAATCTTAACACAATTCAAGAAAGCATGCAAAGAGTATATGAGCAGCGGAAAGTAAAGCATGCAACTTGCAAGAATGTAAAGGGAAGGGTTTGGAGAGTGCAACCGCAATAGGAGACACAGATGTTTTTGTCGTGGTTCCAATAGGTGGTGCTATCGTACATCCACGTTGATGGAGACTTCAACCCACGAAGGGTAACGGCTGCGCGAGTCCACGGAGGGCTCAACCCACGAAGGGTCCACGAAGAAGCAACCTTATCTATCCCACCATGGCCATCGCCCACGAAGGACTTGCCTCACTAGGGTAGATCTTCACGAAGTAGGCCATCTCCTTGCCCTTACAAACTCCTTGGTTCACTCCACAATCTTTTCAGAGGCTCCCAAGTGACACCTAACCAATCTAGGAGACACCACTCTCCAAAAGGTAATAGATGGTGTGTTGATGATGAACTCCTTGCTCTTGTGCTTCAAATGATAGTCTCCGCAACACTCAACTCACTCTCATAGGATTGGATTTGGTGGAAAGATGATTTGAGTGGAAAGCAACTTGGGAAAGGCTAGAGATCAAGATTCATATGGTTGGATTGGAATATTTGGTCTCAACACATGAGTAGGTGGCTCTCTCTCTCAGAAAATGGGTAATGGAAGTGTAGGAACGATTTGATGGCTTCCCTCACGAATGAGGAGAGGGTGGAGGGGTATATATAGCCTCCACACAAAATATAACCGTTACACACATTATACCAAACTCGGTGGGACCGAATCAGAAAACTCGGTCGGACCAATTTAGCACATATGTGACCGTTAGGCAATTTCGGTGGGACCGACATGTCATCTCGGTGGGACCGATATCATTAGGGTTAGGGCATAACGTAATCTTGGTTGGACCGATTACTCAAGCTCGGTTAGACTGACTTTGGTAATAAGCTAACAGAGAGTTGGTCAGGCAAACTCGGTGGGACCGATTCGCTCGAATCGGTGGGACCGAAGCGTTACGAAAAGGAAACAAAGAGTTTGCATTGCAGACTGCCGAGTGGGACCGATCGCTCATCTCGGTTAGACTGAAATGTTACGAAGGGAAACAGAGAGTTTGCAACCCCATCTCGGTGAGACCGAGATCCCTATTAGTGAGACCGAAAAGACTAGGGTTTCTGGCAGTAGCTATGTCAAATGAACTCAGTGGCGCCGGATGGATTAAATCGGTGGGGCCAAGTTTGACTTTTGGGTTTGGGACATATGTGGATGTGAGAAAGTGGTTGAGGGCTTTTGGAGCAAATCACTAAGCATTTTGAGCAAGCAAGCCATTAAGCAACACCTCATCCCCTTTTAATAGTATTGGCTTTCCTATAGACTCAATGTGATCTTGGATCACTAAAATAGAAAATGTAGAGTCTTGGACTTTGAAGATTGATCCAATCTTTTGTCCTTCGCATTTTGAGGGGTCCACATTCCTTATCCATGCCATGCCAATCATTGAACTTTCCTGATATATTTATCTTGTAATGGCATTAGTTCAATGAGCTATATGTTGTTAATCATTACCAAAACCACCCAGGGATAGTTGCACTTTCAATCTCCCCCTTTTTGGTAATTGATGACAACATATAGATCAAAGCTTCGAGAAATGATAATAAGATTTTAATACATTGTCGCTTTGAGAAGTATGTGAAAAACAAGAGCTCCCCCTAAATTTGTGCATTATTTAAAATTTGCTTTGGACTGCAAGTGCACAATGTGTTAGGATCATGGGTCACTCTTCCATGTCACATACATCTTGGTGGAGCGCTCAAAATGATAATAATTGAAAACATGCACTCATCACCAAGCAAAGTGAATGATCATAAATGGATATGAAGGATAATGTCATTCAAGCACACATTAAAGTAGCATATGATCAAACACATGATCATCCAAGTATCTCACAAAAGACATAATGTCACAAGCAAACACAGAATAAACTTCAAGCAAGTAAAATGCAAAGAGAGACAAAACAACACACACTCTCTCTCGAAGACTATGAACTATACATATTTCTCCTCATTTGGCAACAAGTACCAAAAAGTTAAAAATATGCATAGTGCTATGCGTCTCTCAGGCTTGGTCTTCATGAGGTGGTGTAGAGATGACTCCAAGGACGAAAGCGTTTGTAGATGTGGCTGGAGCTGGTGGCACTACAAGACATATGTCAACTAGTGACCTTCTGTCAGTGACCCTGGAAGAATTGGTCATAGATCTATGACCATTTGGGACCAATTGGTCAAAAGTTGTTCGGGGGGCTCCAAACCCTAAACTATAACGACCATTTTGGTTAGAAAGGTCATAATTTCCTTACACAAAATGGTCATAAAGCAGATATCACTGGTCCGCTGCCTTATTTCTAGCTGATCATGACCAATATAGATGGTCATAACCTTGTAAATTGTGGTGCGTTGCTATGACTAGGCGCCACCTCATCAATTTTGCCTATGTGTCATGTCCATGTGGCAATTTTTGCCCTAGGTTGTGAAGCAACCTATATTTCTGTCATTCCCAAAATTCCCAAAAAAATCTCATAAATTCTTTGGGTCATATCTTTGTCAAATATGTAAAAAACATTCCTTGCCTTGTTCAAAAATAATTCAAAAATATTCATTTTCCTATTCTATTCAAAAAAACACTTTGTGAAGGAAGTACCACTTTGTCATGTCCAAATGGTATCCATTTTCTACAGTGCTTTCATATGCCCAAATAACCATCCTCAACCAAATGCCAGCTCAATCCATTCATTAGTTTGAGCCCAGCTTCAACATTTGTATTTATGTCCAGTGTGGTACTTTGCAAAGCAACTACCACCTAGGCTCCTCCTTTTGAGATGAAAATTTGTGAAGACGGTCTTCTTAGTAACTGATCATCCTCAGCCAAAACTCACGCCCATTAGCCATGTGCATTTCCTGTACCGCTAATCAAACACTTGGCTGCTTATTCATGTTTGATCATCGATCGGTCTCCTCGTGAGAATCTTATATTGTGATTTTCTTCCTAGCACCTACCCGGGGAGTGCCCAACCCACTAGACATTCCTAGGCCGCCCAGAACACATGGCAACACCATGGTCACGTGGTGACCATGCGGCGGGCATGCGAGTTTACGCGCTCTAGAGTTGGGGCCCTCGGCCACCATCCAAACCTCGACGTATTGCCACCAAACCATGTATTTATGATTAAATAGGTACTTATGTAACTATAAATGATTTTTGGAAAAAAATAAATAGCGAACTACGAGGCAGTTGCAGTTCAAATTTGACCCGCTTCCTACTGAATCGGTGGGAATTTATCTTTTTCACCATAGGTGGATCAAAACTTTTGACACCCAACCATTTTGTCAATTGTCCATTAAATATGGCCTAGTATTTTAGAAAATTGATTTGGTCCAATTTTGCAACAAATATATGGTAGGTCCTTCACAAAAAAACTCATTTCAAGCACTCAGAAAATGGAAAATGAATTTTCCGTGCAAAGAAAATGAAAACTCCCTTAGGCAACATTGTTTGGAATTCCAAGATGCACCCTTACGCACAATATGAGATCATTTGAACAAACTATGCCATGAATGTGGCAATAAGATTGATCATTTGGCTTGAAAGCCATGAATCTTCACGCATGATAGCTCATTTTTTAGAACACTTTTTAAAAATAATTTCCATATTACAAGTTTATATTTTCCTGGAAACTTGGTCACATATAATTACACAATGCGAAGGTTTTCCAATTTTTTGATTTTTTTTGAATTTTTTATGCCCATTTCAAAATGCGGTCAAAACGACGGGCTTGACGGTTCCTAGCTAGTGGTTGAATCTTGGAAAACTTTTGATATTTCTCTGATTAAATAGATACTTATGTACCTAGAAATGATTTTTGGAAAAAATAAAGATCAAATTATGAGGCAGCTGTAGTTCAAATTTGACCCGCTTCCTACTGAATTGGTGGGAATTTGTCTTTTTCACCAGAGGTGGATCAAAGGTTTTGACACCCAACCACTTTGTCAATTGTGCATTAAATATGGCCTAGTATTTTATAAAATTGATTAGGTCCAATTTTGCAACAAATATATGGTAGGTCCTTCACAAAAAAACTCATTTGGGGCACCCGGAAAATGGAAAATGAATTTTCCATGCAAAGAAAATGAAAACTCCCTTAGGCAACATTGTTTGGAATTCCTAGATGCACCCTTGTGCACAATATTAGATCATTTCAACAAACTATGCCATGAATGTGGCCATAAGATTGATCATTTGGCTTGAAAGCCCTGAATCTTCACACATGATAGCTCATTTCTGAGAAGACTTTTTTGAAAATAATTGTCGTATTACAAGTTTATTATTTTTCCTGGAAACTTGGTCACATATAATGACACAATGCGAAGGTTTTCTAATTTTTTAATTTTTTAATTTTTTATGCCCGTTTCAAAATGCGGTCAAAACGACGGGATTAACCGTTCCTAGCTAGTGGTTGAATCTTGGTAAACTTTTGATGTTTCTCTAATTAAATAGATACTTATGAACCTAGAAATGATTTTTGGAAAAAATAAAGATTAAACTATGAGGCAGCTGTAGTTCAAATTTGACCCGCTTCGTGCTGAATCGGTGGGAATTTGTCTTTTTCACCAGAGGTGGATCAAAGCTTCTGACACCCAACGATTTGGTCAATTGTGCATAAAATATGGCCTAGTATTTTATAAAATTGATTTGGTCCATTTTTGCAACAATTATTTGATAGGTCCTTCACAAAAAACTCATTTTAGGCACTCGGAAAATGAAAAATGATTTTTTCGTCCAAAGAAAATGAAAACTTCCTTAGTCAACATTGTTTGCCATTCCAATATTCACCCCTGTGCACAATATGAGATCATTTGAATAAACTATGCCATGAATGTGGCCATAAGATTGATCATTTGTCTTGAAAGCCATTGATCTCCACATATGATAACTCGTTTCTGAGAACACTTTTTAAAAATATTTGTCGTATTACACGTTTATTATTTTTTCTGGTAACTTGGTCACATATAATGACACAATGCAAAGGTTTTCCAATTTTTTGATTTTATTTTGAAATTTTTATCCCCGTTTCAAAATGCGGTCAAAACGGCGGGCATGACTGTCCCTAGTTAGTGGTTGAATCTTGGAAATTTTTTGGTGTTTCTGTGATTAAATAGATACTTATGTACCTAGAAATGATTTAAAAAAATAAAGAGCAAACTATAAGGCTGCTACAGTTCAAATTTGACCCGCTTCCAACTGAATCGGCGGAAATTTATCTTTTTCACAGATGTGGATCAAAACTTGTGACACCCAACCATTTAGTCAATTGTGCATTAAATATGGCCTAGTATTTTATAAAATTGATTTGGTCTAATTTTGGAACAATTATTTGGTAGGTCCTTCACAAAAAAAACTCATTTTGGGCACTCGAAAAATGATTAAAAATAGCTAGAAAGATAAAAATGCATGCAAATTGGCGATCATCCAAAAAATGTGGTCTAACTTGAGAGAAAATTTTAGTTGTGCCATTTTGGAAAATATTTTGATAGCTGCTTCACAAAATACCCATAGTTTTAGTACTTAGAAACTATTTTAAACCATAAATTTTCTGAGCCAATCAGGTCTCATCCCACGGATCACCCCCTTTAGCCGATCTGAACCGTCCGTTCTAGCTGATCTGACCGTCCACCTCTCATCAGCCCAATCCAAACCCTAGCAGCCCGCGCCTGCCTCTCTCTTCCCCTCTCCGCCGCCTCTCTCTTTCCCCTTCACCCCGATATAGATCCAACCCAAGCGCCCCGTCCTCCGCCGCCGCCCTGTCCCCTGCCGCAGCCACGATTTCACGGCCATGCGCCACCCACCTTTGGATCCCTCCGCCCGCTCGCGCCCTTGCTCCCTCTCCGCCTGTGGGGCCGCGCCCCTCGCGCTGCTCCGCGACGACGCGGGCTCGTCCAAGTGGCGGGCGACCGGCGGCGGCGGCACCAGCGTCGTTGCGAGGGGGCCGCGAGTGGCGGGCGACCCGTACCTCTTCCGGCTTCCTCCGCTCAGCCTTGATTCCCCAATCCACCAAACGCCGCCGACCTCCTCTCCTCTCCCACCATCGACCTCCTCTCCCCAGCCAGCCCCACCGACGACTTCCGCGGTCTCCCCATCCCCGGCGGCCTCTGCCCTCGACCCCGTCGCCGGCGGCCCCTAACCTCTCCTCCTCTCCCTCCCTGGCGACTGGCGAGGGAGGATCCAGATCCACTCGAACGTGGCTGCGGCGGCCACACACCGGCAGAAGAATCCTCCTCCTCCGACACCATCGCCTCCGCGCCCTCCTCCTTCAACCCCCTAGTCCCCTACCGCGTCCAGCCTCCACATACACCCCTCCTCGCGCCCGACCGAAACCCTAGCCAGCGGGCGGCCATGGCGGACGAAGCTGCCGCGCGCCGGAGGTGCAGCGCAGGCCTCTCTCCTCCAAGACCCCGACAATGGTATGAATCCCTCCTCCCCTTCTCTGTTTTTTCCTCATTTCCTCATCTGATGCGTGTTTTTTCTGCGTGTTCATCTGTTGCCAAGGTGACCCCTCTCCTCCTCTTCTCTATTTTTTGTTCATTTTCTCATATGATCTGATGCGTGCTCTCTTGTTTGGTGTGTGTGCAGTTTGGTACCATCCCGTGGGGAGGGCCAGGGACAAGCTGCTCCGATCCGGCGGGGATTCCCAGCATCTGCTGTTCGACCACCTGCTCTGGATGCTCGACAACGCCGTCGACCTCCGCGCCGGCACCGGCGGCGAGGACGACGCCACGTGCTAGCCCAGTTACAGGTGATCGAGTCGCCGGTTGATATATACGTCAGGGAGTAGTACGATCAACCCTGCATGAACCATGCGTGTTGGTGATACTCCTCTCTGGATTCGATTGATTCTTTTTGTGTGTTCTTGCGCGAGATCTAAGATTCTCGGGCGCCAAGTGGAAGATATATACTTTGGGTTCGTTCGTATAGGCAGAGCTGCTTGATAGCTAATGGTTCTGTATTTGTTCTAGCGTCAATGCTCTTTATAACTCTAGGGACAACTTACTCGGCTTGATTCATAGTCAATCTTACTAGCTACTCGGAGTACTAGAGCAGCGTGCACGTCAAAAAATACGAGCGAGGTCTTGGGGCATGGGCGGAGACAGGCCCCAGGCAGCCCAGGCGGCGGCCTGGGGCGTGCAGCCCATCTCCTTCGTGGCCTGGCCCAATTCGCCTGGGGCGTAACCGCGTAAGGCACTGAGGCCCATCTCCTTCGTTCGCTTGGCTTCGTTGCCTCCCTGCCTCGTGTCCCCTGTACTCCTCTTGGACGAACGAACCGGCCGCCCGCCGCCCCTTCCCTCGACTTGGACGAGCCCTTGGCGTCGTTGCATGACCTGCGCTTTGGCGCCGCCTGCCGTCGTGCGTGCCTACCCAGCCCCTCCCCCCTCCCCCTTTTGATCCCCTTCTGCGGGTTGCTGTCCTATCCAGCGAGGCGGCAGGCTGCCCCGCGTCCGGCAAGGCGGCCGTTGTTTGCCAGGAGTCGGGCAAGCGCAACCCACCCCATCGGCCTATGTCCTCAGCCGAGCCGCAGCACAGAGCAGACAGAGAGCAGAGGTAGCTATTTCCAAATCCCTTTTTTGCTTCCAGAGCAAAGGTAGCTATAAATTCAGTCATATAGCTTGCAGTTTCTGTAAAAACGTTTATGATGATTTACTGTAATGCACTGTTAGATAAAGATGAAATATGTCAGCGTAGTCCAATTTTGACTAATTTGAATGGATTCGCTTTTATCAAATAGGAGCATGTCTTCTACACAGTACTTCCTATGTTAGTCATTCTTCCAAGTTTATTTAGAGAGGTAGTAGAAACAGGCCAATGGGGTCATTACAACCGATCCAGCTAATCTACTAGCTCCAAATCTTTGCAATACTGATCTATATATATGCTACATATTGTTCTTTGGTTTGTCTTGCTTTATTAGTTGACCTGTCATGGAACAAATGTTGCCACCGAATATTATGTTTACTTTCTTATTAGTTATGCAACATAGATTCACTTTTGTATGCCTTGAAACTATGAATTCTTTTAGGGTAGTTTTTAGCTCTTAAGTTTCTCGCCTGGGACGTCAGCCAATCCTGGCTCCGCCACTGTCTTGGGGGCTGGGACACAGTTAACAGCGACCAAGCAACGGCCGGTCCACGTATTTGCTGAGTCGTATGCTAGTATCCATGTCACAGTAACAGTGATAACCTGAGAGTTGTTGCAAATTTCTTTCATTCAGCTTCGTTTGTTTATGCAGCTGGCAGAGGCCATCAGGAGGAAGAAGCCACCTGGCGACGTCATCCGGATCGTGAGCACCAGGAGCAAGCCGCAGCTCGCCGCCACGTTCCGGTGCTACAAGGAACAACATGGCAGCGACATCGAAGAGGTTTATTAATTATCACCTCCTTTTGTGTCTAACTAATAGTAGCAATATACAGTATATCTGTCAAGTATCCAATTCACGGACACACAAGTGAACTGAAGCGCTTGTTCTTGTTGCTGCTGCTGTTGTTGCAGGACATGAAGCAGTACAACAGCAGCCAGTTTGCAAGGATGCTCAAGATTGCTGTCTGGTGCCTCACATCTCCTGAAAAGCACTTTTCAGAGGTACGCCACGGCACGCAGATCAACCTCACCCTGCGCGCCCGCTGGTGGCTGCACTGCATCACGCGCAGCCGCGAGTGCGACGCCAGGCTCGTTGTGCCCATGGGGGACCATGTGAGGCCATCGGATTCTGTCATCGTCGTCGGCGTATCGCATATTTTTTTAATTTCCTGGTGTTGTTCTGTTGGCTCGTCTCAGTAGGACTCAGTTTGGGGAGGGTTGGCATGATTGGTGATGCCGTATTATTGTGTCTGTTTGACTTGAGTTGTTGTACAGTTAGGGTCGCTTGTCGTGTCAGGGTGTCTGACTGCAATCTTTGGCTTGCCTGATGCTAAATTCTAGATACTGGGTAGGATGATACTTCGTGGAGAAACAGTTGTATACAAATTCTATCATTGTGTTGTATAGTGGGTATCTGATTCAGTAGCAAATTATGAAAAGGGATACAGTCCATGCTTTATTGTAACACATGGATATCTCACTTGGTATCTTGTGCTAGTGCTGCTCCCTGTGATAGAGTAGAATGATACTTCGTGGCATACATTCTCTGTCTCTGTTCGAGAACGATCCGCATTTGGCTGATTGGTGCTTAACCAGATTGAATGTATCACCAAATAATCATGTAATGAGTAGGTTTGCTAGGTTCATAGGCTGAGCAGCTCTGTTCCAATGTGTGCTTCCTTTTATGCTAAAGTGTACGTTTCCCCTTGCACGAATAGTAAGACCACGTTGAAGCGCAGAAGGGTCTGTTTTAGCAAAAGACACCGTCAAGTCAGTCCTCAAGTAGTCTTTTACGGCTACATAACTTTTACTCCATGTCTTGGTTCATATGCTACAGAAAACCGCGGCTCTGTGTTTAATTTATTTCTTATACATCTCTATAAATTAGTAATAGTAGTTTGGATTGCTCTGTCTTCATAGTGCTCGAATGGATTGGATTTACAACTCAATGGTGAACACTAATCTAGTGAACGAAAAATGGAACAAAAACATGTCCCCTTTTTCTTCAGATGACATACTGAAGTAAAACCCAACTGAAGCTGAATTGTTCATGTCGAGGGATTAAACACAGCCTGCGCAGTTTTCTACTCCATTTAATATACTTGTGCATCGTGTGCTTATACTACCATTTGCTTGGTTCTTAACACAGGTGAAGTGTCCAGCTATGCTTCTCACTGACCAGTCACACTGGCAAGTCGAACGCGCAGGGAGAGACGACCCTCGTTACCACTCTGTACGCTGATCTTGATTCACGGTATGACTAATGTTTCCCCTCCCCGCTCTCAGTTCATCCTTGGACCTTGTGTTTGTGTGATGGTTTTTCGAATCTCTTGCAGACTGGGGTGTGCAGTACGTCCGCAGGTGCCACGGATATGGAGCCTGATGTTGCTGCTGAAGAGCAGAGCGATCAAGCTCCCCCAAAGGGACATCTAGAGGGCCTTACTCATCAGGTGAGCTGATGTTTGCCCGAGCACTTTGACTAGTGATGCTTTTTTTCTGAGAGAGAGAGAGGTGATATTGATGCTGTGGTTGCTGTTTCGTGCTTTGTGAGATGGTAGTTGGTAGTGGGATAGGCTATTGTCCTTGTTGGGTAGAATGTTTGCCTTGCCCTAATCTGATCTGTGTATCGTGCCTGTGTTTCGGTGCTGGTAAGATGCCAGAATCCATCAACAGATGTGAGGCTTGCCACTGAATAATTTTGTTGGCCAACTTTTTTATAAACTGAACACCTAGAAGAAAAGGCCTATGCAGTATTGCTTAGTCTATACTTAATACTGTATAGCTTTTACAACCTGATATGATCAGCGGAGAATAAAACAGTGCAAGTGCCTGCCAGTAGCACCATGATCAACTTTGCATACTAGTAGCTTCTATACAGATCCAGATTTCACCATGAGTAGTTATTCTAGGCATAGAAGCTGAACCCATCTTCAACAGTTATTCTAAACACAAATTTTGATGTGTGACCTGTTAATGAAGTATTGGTTGGTTGTGATTCCAAGCATAGATCTCTTGATGTTACTACTTGTTACTGCAAGCATGTTGTCTTGACATACTGCATTTCGATGATAAACTGCTATCTATGCTTGTTATTGGCTTTGAAGTTTATGTCTGTCTAGTGTGTAAGGAGCTCTAATTTCTCTTTCTAGCGCCTAAATTATGCCATGTGTACCAGGGGGAGCTAGATGTATGATGTACGGCAACGGGAATGGGAGCTGGTGAGGAAAGGAACCTACTGGGACAACCAGATCGAGTCCCTTCTCTACATATTGGTTTTGCTCCCTTGCACAACAGTAAATGCCTCTGCAAACATGATACTATATATATGCATGTCATAGTCAGCAGTTAGTGTGTGGCAATGAAGTGAACCATCAGATTACATTTTGCTTTGTCTTGTTGATAATGCCATATATCTTGCAATCAGATTTCATTTCAGTTTGTTATGGTAATATAAAAAAATATTCGTGTTGTCAAAAATTTCATAGTGCTATAGAACATCTAGTAACAAGAATATGAAATTGTAAATAGCAAAAAATTCTTGTCTTGCGCGGTCTAAGTCTAAGGAAATAAAAAAATTTCGCTTATACAATTTCATCTACATCAAATTTATATATCAGAATGCCTTTCATTTTTTTAGTTTGATTGTTTCCCTTGTATTCAATATGCTTCTAATGGCTGATCCTTCCATTTTTGTTGTGGCATCTTTTTTTCAAGGTGTTGTGTGTTCTGGAAGATGGAAGAGGAAGAAAACTAATTTTTGTTGAACTAAATTTTTTGTATTCTGTTTTGTTGTATGTATGATTTGATAGTTTTGTATAGGAACATGTGATACTATTTTGTAGGGCTTTATGGCCTGTGATGTAAACATATTTAGTGATGAATTATGAAATTATTTGCAAAATTATTGAAAAGGAGAATCATTTGTATGAATATGGGCCGCATATATGTGAATGGGCCGAAAAGTGTATTGGACCAACTCCATTGACTCTATAAAAAGGCTGAATGTAAACCAGAAAATAGGTTGCACAAAATAGTACGTATATTCTTGAAAGGCCAAATGTGCGTAGAAGTTGATGGGCTGAACAGTAGGGCTTGGCCCATGTAGCTGACAAAAATTAACAGAAATAAATGTACTAAATGGGCTGAATTGTTGGGCTCAGCCCATGTAAAACACCTAATCGGACCGGGCTGAATTTTGTCAGTGACCTTTTCAATTGGTCGCAATTTTGCCACGTCAGATTGCCACGTCGGATCCGACGTGGCCTGGGCAGACAACTAGTGACCAAAACAAAAGGTCATGGGTTCAACGACCTCCTGTTTTGGTCGTAGACGTCTATGACCTTCTCACAGAGAAGGTCGTTAATTTCAGTTTACGATCGCCAGCTTTTGACCTTCTGTTTTTGGTCACAAAAAGGTTGCAAATAAAAAACAATGACCTTTCAGTGACCAATAGTCAAGGTCACAAGTTGACATATTTCTTGTAGTGTGGAGTGGCCGCTGGAGCTGGTGGCACTGAAGCTGTGGCGGCCGGTGCAGATGTAGTAGCTCTTGTGTCTGCGACAGGCACTGGAGTAGACCTCTGACTTCTGTGCACTCTAGTAAAAGCATCTGTAGTAGACTTACTCTTCTTCTCCTCCACTTCCTCCTGAAGATGCTCAACCACTGGCTGAATCTTAGTTACCTTGACATCAAGATCATAGAATTTCTACTCAATGATCCTCTCCAAGCTCTCCTGGTTTTGAGTCAGGGTGGCCAAGCCCTTCTCAATCCTCAAGGTATTTGTGCCCACCTGGGACACCTTCCGGACTCCGTCAGAAAATATTTTTGCGGATTTTTTATAGTCTGTTTACTTATAGTATCACGTACGTCCTTATTTTGACAATTCTGGAGTGTTCCAGAAGGACTCTTTTATGTGCTCTTCCAGTGTCAAGGTTTGGATGATATTGCTTTCAACATTAATAGGCGTACCTGAGATATAATGCTTTATTCATTGCCCATTGACAACCTTTGGGTTAGTACCTTCGGAATTATTTATTTTGATGTCTCCAGACCGGTAAACCTCCTCGATGACATATGGGCCTTCCCATTTCGAGAGGAGCTTTCTTGCAAAGAATCTGAAACGAGAGTTGTACAAAAGAACATATTATGCGACTTTAAACTCACGCTTTTGGATTCTTTTGTCATGCCATCTTTTAAGCTTTTCTTTGAATAACGTTGCATTTTCATAAGCTTGGGTTCTCCATTCACCTAATGAGCTTATATCAAATAACCTCTTTTCACCAGCAAGTTTGAAATCATAGTTGAGTTCTTTAACTGCCCAATATTCTTTATGTTCTAACTCAAGAGGCAAATGACAAGCTTTTCCATAAACCATTTTATAAGGAGACATACCCATAGGATTTTTATATGCTATTCTATAAGCCCAAAGTGCATCATCTAATTTCTTAGACCAATTCTTCCTGGACCTATTAACAGTCTTTTGCAAAATTAATTTTATTTCTCTATTGCTAAGCTCAACTTGACCACTAGACTGAGGATGATAGGGTGATGCAATTCTATGGTTAACATCATACTTGGAAAGCATTTTACGAAAAGCACCGTGAATAAAGTGTGAACCACCATCAGCCATTAAATATCTAGGGACTCCAAACCTTGGGAAAATAACTTCCTGAAGCATTTTAATGGAGGTGTTGTGATCAGCACTACTGGTTGGAATAGCTTCTACCCATTTAGTAACATAGTCAATAGCAACCAAAATATGTGTATACTGATGATCCACAAGTATAGGGGATCTATCATAGTTCTTTCGATAAGTAAGAGTGTCGAACCCAATGAGGAGCAGAAGGAAATGACAAGCGGTTTTCAGTAAGGTATTCTCTGCAAGCACTGAAATTATAGGTAACAGATAGTTTTGTGATAAGATAATTTGTAAAGAGTAATAAGCAATGAAAGTAAATAGGATGCAGCAAGGTGGCCCAATCCTTTTTGTAGCAAAGGACAAGCCTGGACAATTTCTTATAATTAGAAAAGCGCTCCCAAGGACACATGGGAGTTATCGTCAAGCTAGTTTCATCACACTCATATGATTCGCGTTCGGTACTTTGATAATTTGGTATGGGTGGACCGGTGCTTGGGTACTGCCCTTTCTTGGAGAAGCATCCCACTTATGATTAACCCCTATTGCAAGCATCCGCAACTACAGAAGAAGTATTAAGGTAAACCTAACCATAGCATGAAACTAGTGGATCCAAATCAGCCCCTTACAAAGCAACGCATAAACTAGGGTTTAAACTTGTGTCACTCTAGCAACCCATCATCTACTTATTACTTCCCAATGCCTTCCTCTAGGCATAAATAACGGTGAAGTTTCATGTAGTCGACGTTCACATAACACCACTAGAGGAGAGACACCATACATCTCATCAAAATATCGAACGAATACCAAATTCACATGACTATTAATAGCAAGACTTCACCCATGTCCTCAGGAACAAACATAACTACTCACAAAGCATATTCATGTTCATGATCAGAGGAGTATTAATATGCATTAAGGATCTGAACATATGATCTTCCACCAAGTAAACCGATTAGCATCAACTACAAGGAGTAATCAACACTACTAGCAACCCACAGGTACCAATTTGTGGTTTTGATACAAGATTGGATGAACTAGGGTTTTGCGAGCAGATGGTGCTGGTGAAGATGTTGATGGAGATTGACCCCCTCCCGATGAGAGGATCGTTGGTGATGACGATGGTGATGATTTCCCCCTCCCGGAGGTAAGTTTTCCCGGCAGAACAGCTCCGCCAGAGCCCTAGATTGGTTCCGCCTCGTGGCGGCGGTGTTTCGCCCCGAAAGCTTGCCTATGATTTTTTCCAGGGTAAAAGACTCCATATAGCAGAAGATGGGCACCGGAGGCCTGCCAGGGGGCCCACGAGGCAGGGGGGCGCGCCCAAGGGGGTAGGGCGCGCCCCCACCCTCATGGACAGTGGGTGGCCCCCCTCTGATATTTTCTTCCCTCAATATTTTTTATTAATTCCAAAAATAACTTCCGTGGAGTTTTAGGACTTTTGGAGTTGTGCAGAATACGTCTGTAATATTTGCTCCTTTTCCAGCCCAGAATTCCAGCTGCCGGCGTTCTCCCTCTTCATGATAAACCTTGTAAAATAGGAGAGAATAGCCATAAGTATCGTGACATAACGTGTAATAACAACCCATAATGCAATAAATATCGATATAAAAGCATGATGCAAAATGGACGTATCAACTCCCCCAAGCTTAGACCTCACTTTTCCTCAAGCGGAAGTCGATATCGAAAAATATGTCCACATGTTTAGAGATAGAGGTGTCGATAAAAATAAAATACGGACATGAGGGCATCATGATCATTCTTATAACAGGAACATATATAGATTTTGTCATATGATTTCTTATGCTCAAGTAACAATCTATTCACAATGTCAAGTATGGTTCAGAAACTTCATTGAGAACTAGCAAGCTATAATCTCAATCATTGAAGCAATTGCAATTTATCATAACATCAGAAAGAGTCAAGAATAGAGCTTTTCAGCAAGTCCACATACTCAACTATCATATAGTCTTCTACAATTGCTAACACTCACGCAATACTTATGGTTATGGAGTTTTAATAGGACACTGAGAAAGATAGGGGCTTATAATTTTGCCTCCCAACGTATTCACCTTTGGGTGATGTCAACAATTATAGTTCATGCTAACTTACATCCAGTTGGATATATATATCAGGATCTCTCCAACACGAGGTGCTTGCCAAAGGATAAAATGAAAAAGGGAAAGGTGAAGATCACCTTGACTCTTGCATAATGTAAAAGACATAAAGTAAAAGATAGGCCCTTCACGGAGGGAAGCAGAGGTTGTCATGTGCTTTTAGGGTTGGATGCACACAATCTTAATGCAAAAGAACATCACTTTATATTGCCACTTGTGATATGAACCTTTATTATGCAGTCCCTCGCTTTTATTACTTCCATATCACACGATCGTATAAAGCTTATTTTCTCCGCACTAATAAGTCATACATATTTAGAGAGCAATTTTTATTGCTTGCAACATGACAACTTACTTGAAGGATCTTACTCAATCCATAGGTAGGTATGGTGGACTCTCATGGCAAAACTGGGTTTAAGGATATTTGGAAGCACAAGTAGTATCTCTACTTGGTGCAAGGAATTTGGCTAGCATGAGGGGGAAAGGCAAGCTCAACATGTTGGACGATCCATGACAATATACTTTAACGGAGATGTGAGAAAACATAAACCATTACGTTGTCTTCCTTGTCCAACTTCAACTCTTTAGCATGTCATACTTAATGAGTGCTCACAATCATAAAAGATGTCCAAGATAGTATATTTATATGTGAAAACCTCTCTTTCTTTATTATTTCCTATGAGTGCTCACAACGATGACCAAAACTATGTTTGTCAACTCTCAACAACTTTTATGCCTCATACTATTTATATGTGAAGTCATTACTATCCATAAGATCAATATGAACTCTTTTATTTCTTTTTATTATTTCTATTTTCTCAAGATCATAGCAAGATAGCAAAGCCCTTGACTCAACACTAATCTTTATTATATAGCTCACGGACTCGATTACATAGAAGGATCACAAAGCAAAACTCAAAACTAATTCATACCAAAACTTCAAACTACTAGATCAAGATATTACTAAAAGAATCGAACTAAGAAAAACGGTAAAGATAGGAGTGTGATGGTGATACGACACCGGGGCACCTCCCTGATACGTCTCGAACGTATCTACTTTTCCAAAAAATTTTGCCCTTGTTTTGGACCCTAACTTGCATGATTTGAATGAAACTAACCCGGACTGACGCTGTTTTCAGCAGAACTACCATGGTGTTGTTTATTGTGGAGAAAACAAAAGTTCTCGGAATGACCTGAAAATCCACGGACATAACTTTTGGAAAATATAAAAAATACTGGTGAAAGAATCAAGGCCAGGGGGCCCACACCCTGTCCACGAGGGTGGGGCGTGCCCCCCCTGGTGCGCCCCCTGTCTCATGGGCCCCCTGATGCTCCACCGACCTCAAATCTAACTCCATATATTCCATTTCGCGGAGAAAAAAATCAGAGAGAAAGTTTCATCGCGTTTTACGACACGGAGCCGCCGCCAAGCCCTAATCTCTCTCGGGAGGGCTGATCTGGAGTCCGTTCGAGGCTCCGGAGAGGGGGATTCGTTGCCGTCGTCATCATCAACCATCCTCCATCACCAATTTCATGATGCTCATCGCAGTGCGTGAGTAATTCCATCGTAGGCTTGCTGGACGGTGATGGGTTGGATGAGATTTACCATGTAATCAAGTTTGTTTTGTTAGGGTTTGATCCCTAGTATCCACTATGTTCTGAGATTGATGTTGCTATGACTTTGCTATGCTTAATGCTTGTCACTAGGGCCCGAGTGCCATGATTTCAGATCTGAACCTATTATGTTTTCATGAATATATGTGAGTTCTTGATCCTATCTTGCAAGTCTATAGTCACCTATTATGTGTTATGATCCGACAACCCCGAAGTAACAATAATTGGGATACTTCTCGGTGATGACCATAGTTTGAGGAGTTCATGTATTCACTATGTGCTAATGCTTTGTTCCGGTTCTTTATTAAAAGAGGCCTTAATATCCCTTAGTTTCCACTAGGACCCCGCTGCCACGGGAGGATAGGACAAAGATGTCATGCAAGTTCTTTTCCATAAGCACGTATGACTACACTATAAAAAAGGACACATCCGTGACATTTTGGGCCGAATGAATTTTTTTTTCTGTCATACATATGACACTTCTATGACGATAATTGTGACAAAACCTGGTATCATCATAGATGTGGTGGGCTCCTACTTCTATGACAAAAAATCATGACATAAAATGGGCTTTTCGTCCTGGGCGGGCCGGAGACGCAGCTGCATGACATTCTTTGGGCCGTCCATGACGGAAAAAACCGTGGTAGAAGCGAGGGCGAGGAAAATTTCGGGGAGTTCCCGGTTACGGTGGAAGGTCGGGGGCCGAGCCATGCGCATTTCTCTTGTACACGTACGCGCATGTGTGCGAGGCGTTGGCTCGAACTGAACCCGAGCGAGGTGTTGGGCTCTAACTGAACCCGAGCGATTGCACTGCAAGCTACGCGTTACTAAACCCGAGCGATCGATCGATGGCTGTTTACTGAACCCGATCGAGCGATTCCTTCACTACTGCTGCTAACTGAAGCCGG